>NC_056728.1:1796158794-1796283794 GCF_019279795.1 Protopterus annectens | reverse complement strand
ATATCATCATCCAAAGTTGGTAGAAGGCTAAATGTTAAAGATTAGCAACTATCTCTAAGTAACCCCAGTGAATCCTTTATTCCTCAGAATGTATGGTGTACTAACTGCAAACTCACTCGGACACTAGTACAAAATATTCCCTACAACTGGCACCATTCAATCTTCATTTAAACATGCTTTGCATGATCTTCTTTTTCTGCAAAGGCTTTAACTAAAACTCGAAAAGACACACACCCCCTTATCAGTCTATGTCCCCAACCCAGATATTCAAAACTGTTAAGATACAAAACACATTAAAAGGCATAGCTTAATTTCTCACTCCCATTGTGGTTTCAAGAATGGGTTTAATACTTTCTCTTCTGCATATATTCATAATGATTCTATTCTAACCACTATTGGCCACTATTACATACACTAATGTAGCATCTGGATATGTGGATCACTGGCATCTATGATCTGCAAAATGGTTACACAATTATCCTGGGAAGAGAAGTTATCAGTATCTTTCAAGTAACAGCAGGAGCAATTACCTCAGACAATGGATGCTTACAATATGGTATCCCCCAGAGACCAGTGCTAGACCCCTTCTTTTTTCAATCTTTACAGTGCCTTAGCGTTTAACTTCCCACACATACAACTAACCATATATGTGCACGATGGCACAGTAATCAAACCAGAGAATGCCCTATCAGGCCAAACGATCTCCAGAATGATTTGCTACAAATATATCTACATACATATTGCACTTTTGAGGTGCTTTCTTTCAGAAGAGTCACTAAAAAGAGCTAGTGGCAGCCTGCGTACATATAAAACACCCTATGGTAGTTCCTGAAGAGAGTAGGCAAGATCTTTATCTAAACAATATTTTAAACCAAGCAATAAACTGCAATTCAATCAGAAGTACAGATCCAAAAATGAAGAAAAATTATTGAAAAGAAACATCTATGGGACTTACAAGATGGCACACTGATCAACAGCTTGACTTCAGCTCTCCCAGTGTGAAAACAGAAACTGCAAAACTGCAGCTGGATATACTGTCAATCTGAGTAACATTCAGTTACTGGCTAATAAATACATTGCCTGGATGCCTGTAAAGGAGAAACTAGAGCCTGAAAGAAAATCAACTAGAAAAGATGAAGAGAAAACACTGACTGTGAAAAGTCCTGCATCTGTTCAGCAAAACGCAATTCAAGCTCCAGCTTTAGAGCAAGGCATGGCTTCCAGTAACCTAGAAAAAAATTAAGTCAAATGTGCTCTGATATGACTAAAATAAATGAAACACTCAAATATTTCAACTCAAATAATAAAAGGCTGGAAAAAATGGAAGAAGCATTAAACAGATATTCAGATCAGCTAACAAGACTGCAAAAATCAGAGGTCGAAATGAAGAAAAGGCTGGCTAAGTATGAGACTGGTCAAGAAGAGATGTTTCAAAAAAATGTAAAAGTAGAGGATAGAGCACATAGCAAAACTCTGAGATTTTCTGCTGTATCAGAGCAACTAAAAGGAACAGACTAATTAATTTTATGAAGGCACAAATAAGCAACTAGACTGGTAGTCCAAGCAGGAACTGTTAAAAGGGCACACCTTGTGTATACTCCAAACATGGCCTTTATTAGGAAAGATGCAAACCTATCAGCAGAAAGAGATGATCTGGGGAAAACTGTGGCAAAAGGACGAAGTATTACAAGCTGGAAAAAGTATGGTGTGTGTAGAAAATGATTATTCAGTATAGACATGCAGAAGAGCAGCAAATTTATGCCAGTAATCAGGGAATGTTGTGAGGCAAATGTGAGATTCAAGCTGTTGTATTCCACTGTCTTCAGAATATTTTTTCCTGGGAGATCGATGCAGAAACAGGCTAAGGAAAAAATGCAAAAGCTTGTCCAACAAAAAAATGAGCCATCCAGCAGAAGGGGATGCTGATTCTCCTCCTTCTGATAGTAAATCACACAGACAGACTATGCTAGTGTTATCTTTTCCATTGTTCCAAAGGAAAATGCTCGAGAGACAGAGGAAAAAAAAGCACAGTAGTGGACAAGAAGGATCAGGGTTACCTTGGAACTGAAATGAAATCTGGAGATTCATAGATTTACATATTGTTACTAGGCTAATGACCTTGTGGGGGGGGGGCTTTCTAAGCCTAGCCAAGCTTTCCCAAAAGAATAATGATGGCCTGTATCCAAACAGGACATCGAGGGCCAAGCATTTATAAGCTACCTCTATCCATAAGGGACATAGATGCCAGGCTCGGTGTAAATTTTTCATTCCCCATCCAGTGTTCTAGGTTGCACTTAAATTGGGCGATGAACAGAAAGAAGACCCGCAACATGGAGATTACTGAATAAATGTGAAACTGCAAACCATCAATCACATTTGTGAAATATGGCTGTGTAAGAGTAAGTGGAAAGAGTGGGCTTTGGTTGACTTGTTAAACTTGTCTGGAACTGAAAGGCATTTGCTTCACTTAATGCCATTAATGTTTGGAAGGACTGTGACAAGAAGGAATGAGGAAAGAAAAGGTAACCAAGTAAAACAATGTTTTTCTTAACAGTATTTCTATGAAACTATTTACAACATAAATTGCATATTTTCTAGTTAAGTATCTTTAGTTGTTCTTGTATGTGATAAAGTTATTAAAGTAAACAGATGCTTTTCCCTTCCTCTTCTCAGTCTCTCTTCTTTTTGGTATTAAGAAATGTAGGCATTACAGTGCAAAAAGAGAAAAGGCTAGACAAAAAGTACAGTTTTGTACCTACCATAAATGTAGATGTTCGAAGATCCACATTGCTGCAGTCCTTACTTATGGGTAGTCCGCTGTCCTCGGTCGGCCCGAATACCAAAGTATTAGGCTGACGTCGGTCATGGGCGCTCAGATCTGACATCAGCATATCCTCAGTCTTTTCTTGCCCCAGATGTCAGAAGGCCCTAAAAGAAAGGCCACAGCCCAAAACAGGATACCTCCAAAAACATGCCCAACAACAACCATCACCCAAACCATATAACCATGCCAAACTACAGAGGGAGGAGGGGGACTGCAGCAATGTGGATCTTCGAACATCTACATTTATGGTAGGTACAAAACTGTACTATGTTCTTCATCTCACATTGCTGCAGTCCTTACATATGGGTAGAATCCCAAAGCAGAGGTAAAGGCCGGATGGCAAAATCATAAAGCATTAGGGGCTGCTAAAATGCCCTGTAATATTGCAGTGGCAAATCCAGCCCTAGACTTAGAATAAAGAGGAAGGTGGTAATGCTTGGAAAAGTATGTACTGAACTCCAAGTGGCTGCTTCCAAAATATCTTTAAGGCAGTAGAAGTGGCAGTAGCTCTAGTGGAATGAGGTCTGATTCCAGCGGAATCTCCTTACCATGATGGGAATAACAGAAGAAATACAAAACCCAATCCATTTAGAAATAGTTTGTTTTGAAACAGTTTTCCCTGAGAACCCAAAGCAAAAGAAACAAACAACTGCTGAGACTGCCTGAACCCTTGGTTCTGCTCAAATAATAACGTAACTGCCTGTGAATATCCAAAGTATGCAAAATCTTCTCCCCTTTATTTTGGGGTTTGCATAAAAAGTAGGCAAATGAATAGTTTGGTTCAAGGCCACACTAGAAACCACTTTAGGCATAAAGGAAGGATTAAGATATCCTATCCTTATGAAAAATCAGAAAAGGTTCCACTGCGATAAGGGCCTGTAATTCAGAAACCCATCTTGCAGAGGTAATGGCCAACAAAAAGCAGTCTTCCATGATAAATACTTTAACTCGGCAGTAGCTGCAGGCTCAAAAGGTTGTAGAGTTTCCAACACAAAATTGAGATCCCAAGCAGGAGTAGGAGCTCTGGGGTCTTATGTTCTTCGCCCCTCTAAGAAATTGTTTAAACAAAGGATGGGAAAATAAAGGAGGGTCACAGTCATAGTGAGCAGAAATGGCTGCAGCATGAACCTTTATCGAGGAGAAAGACAAACCCTTGTCCAATAACTCAGTAAGATATTGAAGAGAAACACTTAAATCAGGCTTGGAAACATCAAAGTCCTTTTGCTCCAAAGAAAAATCTCCATTTATCAGCGTAAACTTTCCTTGTACTAGGCCTTCTGGCCTCCAAAATAACATTCAAAACTTGTTGTGGAAGCTGAGACCCTCCAGGGCCTAAAACAGAATATGCCAGGCTGTGAGATGCAGAGACTGAATCTTGACATTAAGGAAGTGATTGCCCTCCTGAGACAAAGATGCGGAATCAAAGGCAGAGGCCATGGAGGCTCCCGTGCCAAACTCCTCAGTAGTGGGTACCAGTGCTGTCGAGGCCAATCTATCAGAATCATGGATGGCTTGTCTATTCTGGCTTTCAGGAGTACCTTGGGAATGAGAGGCAGAGGTGGAAAGGCATAGACATGAAGATTGCTCCAACTGAATGATAGAGCATCCACCTTCCAAGCTGTGGGATGAAACATTTTTGTGCAAAACTTTGGCAACTGGTAATTTAGTGGAGAAGCGAACAGATCTATGTCTGGAGTCCCCCATAACACTGTCAACATTTGAAACACATGAGGATCCAGTTTCCACTCGTGAGGATCCACAATTTGTCTGCTCAACACATCCGCTAAGGAGTTCTGTGCTCCTGGTAGAAACCTTGCCTGAAGATTGAGGTGTAAACTGAGAGCAGTCTCCCACAAAATCATCGCTTGCCTGCAAAGAGGGTAGGAATGGGTTCCCCCTTGCTTGTTGATGTACCACATGACAGTAGTGTTGTCTGTTTGAATCAACACCTGTCCTGGGTGAAGTAAATCCTTGAAAGCCATCAATGCAAATTGGACTGCTAACATCTCAAGTTGATATGCAAATGTTGAAGTCTGACAGGCCACGTGTCTTGCACCCATTTTCCATTGAGGTGTGCTCCCAAGCCTTGTCCGAGGCATCTGTCGTTAGAATCTGACTCGCCTCTGGTCGGGTCACAGAGAGTCCTTGTTTAGGTGACATTCCTGAGCCCACCACAAAAATTCTTTCTGAATGCAAGGTATTATCTGAATGACAGTGTCTAGATCTTGGCAGTGTTGTGTCCATACATTTTGAGATACCATTGAAGCTTCCTCATATGCAGTTTGGCATTGGGAAGCACCAGAATAGATGCCATGAACCCCAAGGCTTGAAGGACTATCCTTGCAGTCAGCCTGGACTGTAGAGACATTTGATGGAAATAAGAAAGGCTTCTTTGTTTGTCCGGGGTCATAAAGGCCATCTGGCAAGCTGTATTCAGTCTCACACCCAGAAAGCACATGTCCTGAGAGGGTACTAGACTGGACTTTGATTCGTTCACAGAATACCCTAGGCATCTTAACACTACCATCACATACTGTAGATGATGCAGAAGTCTTTGTGTTGTGCAGTAATCAGGCAATCGTGCAAATAAGGATAAATCTGTATTCCTCTTAACCTGAAAAAGGCTATCACTGGAGCCAGAACCTTTGTGAACACTCTGTAGATAAGCCAAGGGCAATGCAGAGAACTGATAATGTAAATTTCCAGCCCCTCCTGCAACTGGGCCTGATAGGAACATGAAGATAAGCCTCTGAGATCCAGAGTTACCATCCAGTGATCTTTTCCCAACAGAGGTAAAAGCTGTTCAGCATTTTGAACTTTGGAGTGTGCAGATAAGTGTTGAGGATAGATAAATCCAAAATTGGTCTCCACGTGTTCCCTTTCTTTGGTACTAGAAACAGGCGAGAATAAAATCCTAGTCCCACTTCTGACAGAGGAACTGGCTGTATAGCTCCTATTTGAAGAAGTAAAGAAATCTGCTTGTGAGCCTCTATCCCTGGCATGCCTGTGAAAGGAGGCAATGTATGGAAATAGAACTTGTAGCCTCGGTTTATAATGTCCAATGCCCATTTGTCCTGGGTGACTAAAAGCCAGTTTTGCTTGAAGAGTGCTAACTTTCCTCCCAAAGGAGCTGCCAGGGAAGAAGAATCTGGCAGCTGAAAATGCAGTCATTGGGCCTGTTTACGAAAGGACTGGCCCCTGCCCTCACCTGCAGATTGTGCAGGTGAACTCCAAGTTCTAGGCCTGAATGTACTGTGAGCTCTGCCCCTGCCACGCTAGATCTACCCCTAGACTGAGAATCAGAAGAAGGTAGGTCCACCAATTTCAACTAAACTTTGGAGGTTGCACCTGCTAAAAATCTTTAACACTCTGCATGGACTTAGCCTGGTCTTCCATTTTCTTCAAAACCCACTCCACACGGGGACCAAACAAAACTTCAGACTGTGGGCATCCAGAATTCTAGTTTTAACATGCTCGGACAAATTCTGATTCTTAAGCCAGGCGTGAAGAACTGAACCAGTGGCAGCCACCCTAGAAGAGGCCTGTACAGCATCAAAACCACACTGCAAAGAATGCTTACCCACCTGTTCAGAGACATGTACTAAATCCTGCAATTCTTTACACTCTATGCCCTCTGCCAAAGCATCCACTTAATTCTGATATTTCAACATATGAAACTGGCAATTTAAAGCCCTCATTGCTAAAGTAGAAGAGGTATACACCTTCTTACCCCATCTATCCAAAGCTCTAGCTTCCTTATCTAGAGGAACCGGATTCTTTACAACAGAAACTCTAACACCCTTAGGCCCCTGACTAATAGTTTCTGGGTCCGCCCTAGGACTCTTATACAGATATTTATGAGCCTCAGGCACCCTGTAATACCTGTCCGGTTTAACTGGCGCAGGAGGCAAAGAATCTGGATTAAGGGAAGCCTCCGAGGAAAAACACCTTGAACAACATCCAAAACAGGAGGTATAGCCAAGGGTCTATGCTGTGGTAAAAACAAGAATTCCCTAAGCCTCTTCCGTGAATCAGAAATCCTGTCCCTCCCACTTAAAATGCTCCCTCATGGAATGCAGAGTTTCTGAAAATGAAAAATCCTCTGGAGGAGAAGCAGAAGTCCTCTGCATCAGAATCCGAATAAGGGGGAAAATCTTGAATATCTTCAGCAGAAGAGTCTGAGTCATCTGAGGCCTGATCCAAACTTTCCAAGTCTGGCTCCACCCTGGGCCTCTTATCAGGAGGGCATAGAACCTCTAATTAAAGTAATCAAATCTTCTGCCATTTTAAGCATGTGCTTTTTAGGCACAGACCCTGAAGTACCTGGAGGGACACCAGAGGAAGGCAAAACAGACCTGCCCTTAGAAGAAGCCTTAGAAATAGTAGCAGAAGGCCTAACCACCTTAGGCATAGAAGGTAGAACAGTAACCTGAGAGGCCTTCAGCTTGACCTGACTCCTGTGAGGCCACATCCTGCAAAATCAAAGTTTCCCCTGAGACTCAACAGAAACTTCAGCGGATCCACCTGCTCCACTGTAGTTTCTGCAGGACCATGAATCAACCTGTCTAGGTTTCAAGGATTTGTCTTTAAGACTAACCTAGCACAATCTAACCTTCATTAAATCTAGCACAAAACCGACCGTTGTGGTCGGTCCCAAACAAGGAATGCAAAGAGAGTGTCCTATGCGGTATCTGTTTCCCACAAAATACAATTAATCACTTTCTGACATCCGGAATTAACTGAGGCAAGAAAAACAAAAATATTAGAGCGCCCGAGCAGCTTTTACGCGCTGCTTCTGCACGGACCACGGCAAAATGAGGAAGGATCCATGTTTAATAGGCTGCAATCTTGATTTGTTTAGGTGGGTGTAAAAGCATATAGATCATAATTTATGCACAACTAATATGCTTTTTCTTACTTCTGTATAGGGGAATACCTGGATTAAGACCCTTAGCTTAATCTAACAACACATTTTAAGTGGAAACAAGTAAATATGAGAACACCAAAAATAATGAAAAGTTTTCCTTTAGCAGTAAATGCTTCAGCTTGTCTTTCAGACTGCAACAGAGGATTTCATTCATCTACTTTCTCTTACTTTTCCATGGACACAAACTGATAACAGGACAATAAACGAACACTGGTTTCTTCATGTCTAAAAGTTAATGATTTCTGAAAGTAGGCAAGTACTTTTCACATCTACAGGAGGGGAAGCAAAGATTAAAAAAAAAAAGAACAGGCACTAATTAGTGCAAGTAGATAGACAGCCAATAACATGCGTCTCAGGATGGATAACCTCAATTTCAGGTTTACTAGGGGCTGTGACAGCTATTTGGCACAAATGTTGCTATTAGGAGGGTTAAACTTCATTATTTGATGATGTACATAGCTGGGTGTGCTCGTATCAAGTTAATATGTTATGGGAGTATTTGGTTAGTGTTATCTGGTTTCCTGTTTGAGGGTTTTTATTAAAACAAAAAGTCATGTAAAATATGACAGAGGTTCCAGTGTTGATAAGAAAATATTGTATAAAGGATTAACTTGCCAAACATTTTCTGGTCTTTTCTGATAGGACTGAAGGCCTGCAAAAACTACAAGCATTGTTGGTGACTCCCTGCTGGTGAGAAAAGTAATCTTTTTTTTGTCTGTAAGTTGCTTAAACCGAAAGAGCTGCTTTCTGTTTTACCTCTTCCATTTTGTTTTCTGGTTTGAGAAAACTTCTTGGCTTGCATTTTTGTTCTACGTGGCAGATAGAAACAAAGTACCCAGGCTGCACAATTTACATGCGTTTTTTCATTGGTTAAGTTGTTTTTTGAGTACATCTGTGGTCTTTTCTGATAAGACTCAAGGCTTGCAAAAAAATTAAGCACTGCTAGTGACTCCCTGTTCCTGAGAAAACTAATTTCCATTTTGTCTGTGAGTTACTTTAACTGACTGAGCTGCTTTCTGTTGAACCTGTTCCATTTTGTCCTCTGTTTTCAGAAAATCTGATTGGCCTGGTATTTTTACTCCATGTGGCAGACAGGCACTTAAATTACTCAGTCTGCACATTTCACATGTTTTTTTCATTGGTTAATTTGTTTCTTGATTGATACTTACACAGTGTATATCTGTGACCTAAATACACAGTGTACATCTGTGACTGTCTTTCCTGATCAGACTCAAGACCTGCAAAATCTACAAGCACTGTTTGTGACTCCCTGGTTATTTTTCCCATCCACCCTCTCATTCTTTGATATGCTTTTTAAATAAGGTTATTTTTAAGCTGCCCATCCTTACTGCAAATTGAGCTTGATAAGCTTTTCCCTTACTACACTGCTGGTTTTTTTTTTTTGAAAAAATGTACATCTTTCCTCTTATTGTCTGTTCTACAGATTTACTTGCTCTGAATTCATTACCTAGCTTGCTACTGGATAAAGTAGTGTATTTTACACGCTAGCAAGCTCTTTTCTGTGTTTTTACATCAGGAGGACAGAAGATTTTCCATCTAGGGCAGTGGGGAAACATACTAGAGATTCCTGTATGTAGTTGTTTTGCTGGCCATAGGGCTTATTAATCAGGTTAACTTGTTTTTAGTGCCTTTATAAATTTTGCACAATTGAGTATCTTTTGGCTCATTTCTACAAAGCAAAGTACTTTTACTGAATAATCACAACTTTATGTCTGTTTAAAGTGCACTGCTGTTATCTTGAATTACTTATTGCCTTTCCTTAAGTTTATTTGTGACAGCATTTTACTCCAGAAACTTTTACTGTGCTTTTACATCAGGAGGACTGGGTTTATCTATCTAGTGGTACTAGGCGTTTACCTTGTCTACCTGAAATGGTAAGCACACAAAAGGGGTATTAAGTCCATCCATCCTCAACCCCTTTTCCCAATTTGTGCACATGGGGTCAGGGTGTCGCTTCAGCAATGACAATTGTCTCAATCCAAGGATTACATTGCCAGGTGGCTAGCCCTGCTGTGGTAGTTCATTCATTCCAGTCACTCGCACCCACACTCTCACCTACGGCCAATTTAGAGTGTCCAATCCAACTACTGCATGTCTTTGGAATGTGAGAGGAAAATGGAGCACATGAGGGGAAACTCATGTGACCACAGCGAGGACATGCAGACTCCGCACAGAAGGCACACCATCCAAGAATCAAACTGGAAAACCACTTGCTGTGAGGTGACAATGCTAACCACTGCACCAAGGGCTCTTAAGTGTAGCCATGTTATTGACTAAAGGACTCAGTAGTCAGTTTTAGTATTTGCAGTGCTGTTATAAATTCATCACATTTGCATGGAACTGTTCACTGTGCCAGCGCCTTGTACAGATGCAAATATCTAGAAACATTGCTTATTTTTATTAGACTGTGAAAGTTTACTGTGCTATTTATTTTTTTGCACTTCTTTAAAGTTTAAATTTGCATTTTGAAACTGCTGTAATAGCTGCTGCTCTGCACTAGAATACATTGTAACTATTGTTTCTTAGCTAGTATTGGGCATCTGTTTGTGATCCCTTAACATGGGCTCCAAACCAGTCATCTTACATTAAGAGGGTCAAAGACTGCACTCTTGTGTCAGGAGAGAGATGATTTCACCTATATGAGCTGGGAATTGCTGGCAGAAAGCTCATTGTGTACTTACCCGATTGGTCTTTGGGAAAGCTGGTATAAAACTTGCTATTTTTTCCTGATCATATACAAGCCTTGTACTTGCATGAAGCTGCACTTCACGTAGCGGTAGTTACTAATGCCTTGTATTTATGCTATCCCGAGAAGTTGAAACTTCCCTATAAAAACCACCTTGGAACTTTTACCTCAGTTCCACATTTCTCATTAGGCAACTAGTTTGTGTGGTTACAAACATTTACTCATTTAGTTAAGACTATTTAAGTCTACTTTTCCTTATTCTACCACACAGAACTATCACTGCTTAGATAACGCCTGGTTTGGGTGCTGGGCAGCATCGCTGGTTAGATTAGCTGCAGATTACACCAAGTCAGCACCCTTCCCTCATCCACTTACAAACATCCTCCATGCCTATCCCTTGCAAGTACACATTAGGACCTGCAACCATGGATGGGCACTTTCCTGCTTATCTCTGCATCTAGCCTGGTGGACATGGGATCCTGAGGCAACTTAGCAATTGCCTTATGTATACTGAAAACTACTTAATTCTCAGACAATTACAGTATGTGAGAGATGTAGTTACAAATTGACAATGGAGGCTAGAGTCTCATACAGATACAAAAAGCAGCAAACAGGTTGTCAGCAAATCATGCTCATCTCTCACCACACCACTGAAGGACAAAACCTAAATATGCAGAAGTGATCACATGTAACTTACACAAACCACAAATTCCTCTCAAGAGCAGTCCTCAGAAACTTTGCATGGACAAAAACAAGACAGCTCCCATCACAACACATCTCATTGTGTCTCAGCTACCAAGCCCATAAAGCAAAACACTACACAACCCAATATTCTGGTCATAGGAGATGCCACTGTGAGATGCATTGATGTCCCTCTTACCAGGCTGGATAAGAAGCTTACAGTAAGTTGCCAGTCAGTGACTAGGATCACTAGATGACACACACAGGTTAGTTACCCCATGTACCAGTATGACTCAGTCATAGTCTATGTGGATGTGAATGACCAAGATGTACATCCTTGGATGATACGAAGAGAGATATGATTGGGCACTCAAAATGCATGTCACAGGCAGCTACGAGCCTAGCAATGAGCAGCATTCTACTGTCTCCAAGGACGATGCCACAATACCAGCAGAAAATGATGGACTTTAACAACTGTCTTATCTGCTGGTATCATTCCAAAGGGGTTCATTACTTGTCAGCCTTGGAGGACATGGCTGACAGGCCATTCTGCTTTGCCATGGATGGTCTTCACCTGTCTTCTAGGCTTTTGGATACTGGCCAAAGCATTATCCACCCCTATTAATGTCTTTTTTTGGCATTGCCAAACAGACTAGCCTTCCAACATAACAAAACCTACTAAAGGTGTCACTACTCAATGCTAGAAGTCTGAACAAGAAACTGCACCCCTAGAAGCTCTCTTCAACCTGGAGAATGCTGATGTCTGTGCAGTTACTGAAACATGGTTCAAAGCCACAGAAAGCTCTCTGACAGCACATGGCTGTAATGCCTTTCATACGTACCAACCACCCACTAAACATGAAAGGGCAAAAGATAGAGGCATATCTGTCTACGAAAAGGACAAGCACACCTCAAGGCTGGTCAAATAATATGACATGCTTGAGCTACTCCATGTCCAACTAACCACGGGAAAAATCCATTATATTCTTACTAGCTACAGGTCCCCACCATGAACCAGGAGACCCACAAATCATACCTGAAGTTACTAGACTCACTTATCATCCAACCCAATGCCATAGTCATGGGTGATTTTAACTACCCCTCCATTAACTGGAAGGTATACACGACCTCTAACATGCAGACCCAAATATTTCTTGACAGTGTAAATTCGAATGCCCTAAGAGCAGCTAGTCTCCAATCCCACTAACAAAACACATATCCTAGATCTGGTAAGCACAAATATGGGAGAATGCAAACTAGTCCCACCACCTAATTCCAAAAACTTTAAGAAATTCTCCAAGGTAAATTGCCCCCTATTAAGGGATAGCATAGCTGGTTTCCAAGCTTCTCCAAATCCAGAACACACAGAAACCTATGCAGAAACATACACAAAAGCCCTCTACCACCATATAAACAACTGCATAAAAATGGCAGTACCAGACCGAAATAAACCCAGGTCAAACCACAAAAACAAGCCACCCTGGTGGATACCTGGTATTAACAAGTTGTACAACAAAAGAAAGTCCTGACGAGAAGTAAGAGGGAATGTGGACAACACAGCAAAAAGTCCCTCATTAGTCTAAACAAGCAAATCAGAGAATCAGTCATGTGTCTGAAAGCAGACTTTGAGGTAAAAATCACCTCCAAAGCTAAGGATAATGATGAGGCATTTTTCAGTTATGTCTGCAGTATTAAGATGGCAACACCTAACAATGTGCAGAACTAGTTGTAGATGGCATGAACTATACTATAAGCCAAGAGATATAGCAAATCTGCTGACTGACAAATTTGATTCAAATTTCACCTCCCTGCCACCCCCCCCCCCCTCCATGAAATACCCTACCACTCCACTGTCAATTATCAACAAAGAACAGGTTGCCACTGCACTCTCAACCTAAAAACACGGCTTCAACAGGGCATGACAACATATCAGGTCGCCTCTTAACTTAAATAAGGATTTATCAGGCCCATTAGGATCTCTATTTAACCACACCAGACTGGCTTTGTCCTGATAGAGTGGAGGACAGCAACAGTCATCCCGCTGCATAAAGGAGGATCATCTACGTACACAGGAAATTACAGACTCAAGTTTGACTAGTTTTCATACCTCTCAACTGTACAGATTTTCAAAGAATGTCCAGATTTTTGCCTCATATTTTTGGTCTGTTTTCTTGCAAATTAGTGGCAAATCATTACAGATTGAAGTTACAAAATAATGACAATGATTTGAGTTTCAGACTTCATACCCTTCAGAAAATTTGTGCGAATACAAAACTTGTTGTTCTACCAATTTTCTAAGTTTGTAAAAGCAATATTTAAAAATGTTCCTATTTTTGGGCCTTTTTCCCACTTTTATTTATGGCTATTTTTGGGCCTTTTCCCCACTTTTATTTATGGCTTTTTCCAGATTTCTTGCTCTAAGAGGTTGACAGGTATGCTGCTAGTCTTATATGTAAAGGCCATCGAAAGAATAATCATGGACCTGATAAATAATAACAAAGGAAACCTACAAACACTTGACCTGACCGGGCATGTCATACCTACTGAAACTGGTGGATTTTTCTGAGAAAGTCACTAAGACCACGGATGAGGGTAAAACAGTATATATCGCCTACATCGACCTGGCCAAGGCATTTGACAACTCCCCACTCGGGTATTATAAATAAACTCATAAAACTGGGCATAAATCCCTACTCCACCAGATGGACAGCCAATTGTCTCATGGATAGGGCACGTGGTTAATTTGGGTGAATCCAGATCAGTAAGAGACCAGTTACTAGTGGTGTGTCACAGGGCTCAGTGCTAGGACCACTCCTGTACAGAATATACTTCAACACGCCATTTGGCATGTACTTAACTAAGCACTTACAGCAGTTGGAGCAACCTCAGAGGTTCCTCACAAAGAAAATACAGGGTGTAAACAACATGTCCTAAGCAGATAGACTATAAGTCCCATCCCTTTACTCTGTCCTCTACCGACTACTAAGAGGTGACCTATGCCTGCTCTACAAGGCACTCACAAATCCAGTTCTGATGGAGCTGCTACACATCTGCAAGTCCAATAGCACAAGGGTCACCCAATCGAAGGATCTAAATTAAGTCAACAACTCAAACAAAACATGCTGGAGAAACAAATATGAATCTCAGTGATTGCACCTTCTTTGAAATAGGCTTCCTACTCAAGTTAAGCACAGCCCTTCCCTTGCTCTATTCAAATGTAGTTTGGATCAATGGATGGGGAATTGCAAACTGACACCTGGAGTAGCGCCTATGCTCCTTATGGACAGGGGCAATCTAGAAGATCCTTAAGGCATAGGCACAAACGCATGACATCCTCTTGTCCCGAGGAGCCATATACTGTGTAAAATTGGGTTATACTGGCTAGGCTTGTAAGGACTAATAAGCTGTTAGCCTAGTAATCTCCTATGAACATTAATGGGTGCATGTATCAGAAAAGCTGGAATTAGACATTTAAAAATGCTGCCATGTATAATGTGACAGTAATGACATTTTACATAATGGTGCCTCTTTCCACATCTTGGAATGTTAACGGTCTCTCAGGTACAGACAAAAAGGAAAGACTACTTAATTATATTAAGAAAAGCAGAGTGCAAATAGCAATGCTACAGGCAACAAATGGAAATATCTAAGTATGTGAATTTGATGAAGAAAGGATTTCAGGATGGATATTATGCAGAATATCTAGGACAAAGGAAAAGAGGATACTTATATTAATTACCACAGAAGCTCCAGTAGTGACAGAAGAGGGAAACAAGATAATAATGGCAGATTTGTAGTAGTAAGGGGCTACTGGCAAGGGATGAGGATTACACTGGCATGTATTTATATTCCATATAAAACTGTTATTTTGGAGCTTAAAAAATGGAAGAAAAACAGCTTTCAGCAGGGAATATTACTTACAACTGGGGACTAAAATTTGATTTGCAATAATAAGGGTGTATCTTGGAAGCCGAAAAGGGAAAATACAACAAAAGGGGAGATTTCTGAACAAATGTAGGAAAATATTTGGTGTAAAAGATGTGAATTCACTAGTATGAACACAGAGAATTTATATATTAATCCCTAAAGTACTGTGAATTTAGTAGCAGGAACACAGAATTTACATATTATTCCCCAAGGTACAATAACTGGGCTAGACTTTACAGAAATTTTATTTCACAGGAACATGTCCATTTAATGGAGAACTTTGATACACATCTAATAGCTGTTTCAGATCATGCACCTATAATTAATAGATAAAAATGCAGGGTAATGAAGTAAAGATGAGAGAGTGGTGCTTCCACCATTTATTTAAGGAATGGGCTGTGGAAATTATCTGGGAGCTGTTAGGGAAGACAGAAAGTACTCCAGAAGTTATAGCTAGTGAGTAGGGATAAAATGAAAGAGTTTAAAAATAGGGTTGAAATAAAAGAAAAATAAATCTGGTTAAGAAGTAATAAGAATTATTTAGAGGGGCTGACAAAGGTTAAAGTATTACAAAATAAGGGGGATCCAACAGAATAAGAGGAGAGAACTGCACAGTGCTAAAGAGAAAATAAGAGAGTACCCAGATAATATGCAAGAGTTTAGAAAGACTGCTGTTAAGCAACTGTTTTTTGATAATTAATCCAAAGCTCAAAAACTTTTGGCACAGTGAATTAAGCAAAACAAAACAGAAAAAAGGTTGTTGCCAAACGTAGGGAGCTTATAAAAAGGGAAAATAACCAAAGATCCTGTAGAGATATTTTAGACATTGTATGAAAAGTTGTATAATTTGCAGAGAAGAGGAGAAATCAAGACACGGTACAAACGGAAATATTTATGGAAGACTTAAATATGACAAGGTTAGAAGCAGTTGAGGCGCAACAACTGACAGCTAAGATAGGAAAAGATTAGATAGAAAAGATGTATAAACCACTCTCCAGGAACAGATCGTATTCTGTTGGAAGTTTGGAAGTTAGGAGGGAGAATGTGATAAAAATTTGGAAGGTTTTGTTTAACAGCATTTAAAAGGAGAAAGTGGCACCAACATCCTAAAAAAGGTTGTTATGGTTGTAATTCCATGATCTAGTTTCATTTGGGCCCATCTCAATTCCTAAACCAGGACTATAAAGTTTTTATGTCTATAATGGCTAAAAGAATGGCAAAAGTGATGCTAAAATTAATAGAGAAGGGCCAATGTGGTTTTGTGGAGTGAAGGCAAACATTTCACAAGATTAACAGAACAATGATTAGCCACAGGGAAGCAGAATATAAGAAAATACCACCGTTACTGGTAGGTCTTGATGCACAGAAAACATTTGACTGTCTTCTTCTCTTTTGGCTGTTCCCGTTAGGGGTCGCCACAGCGGATCATCTCTTTCAATTTCGACATGTGCTGAGGAGGGATGCTGGGTATATTGGGAAAAGGATGCTAAGGATGGACCTGCCAGGTAAGAGGAAAAGAGGAAGGCCTAAAATTAGGTTTATGGATCTGGTGAGAGAGGACATGCAGGTGGTTGGTGTGACAAAGCATTTGACAGAGTAAGCTGGGATTTTATGAGTAGGGCAATGGAAGCATTTGCATTTCCTGATACAATAATAATAAGATTAATTAAAAGGTTATATGAGGAATCGGAGGCAAACCTCAAAGTGGGAGGATCCCTCTCTGATAAGTTGTGTTTGAACAGATGAACATAGCAGGGTATCCTGTTTCACCTTTATTTGAGTTACATTTAGAACCACTGGAAAAGAAAATAGGTGATTCAGAAATACATGAATATAACTGGCACAGTGTTCAACAAAAGTTAGCATTATTTGCAAATGATACTATTTTGTACCTTATGGCGTCAGAAAAGGACATCTCAGTGTTATAGAAATATTCTGAGAGAGTTTTTTTTTTTTCAGGATATAAAACTAATGAAGATAAAACAAAGGCTATGCTATGTACCCACACATGAACTGGTCCAGCAATACTCATTTATGGGACCATGATAAAATAACATTTTTAAGAATATGGATTAAAATGATTTGGTTATGAGAACAGAACAAGGAGGTTTAGGATTACCTTATTTGAAGGGATATTTCAGAGCTACACAGTTAAGGCTGCTTAGATTATACATCACATATTGTTATATATCCTACAATGTTTGTAAATGTGAAAGCTACGATTCAAAGTGGAAAGGGATGATGATGAAACAGGGAGGTATTTCAAGAAATAAGAAAAGAATGTAATTTTGGACAAGATCCTTAAGGAAAATAACAGTCATACTGATTATATGCATAAAGTAGCAGAAAGCACAAAGAACTAAACCAACACAGAAAGGGAGAAAGGAGATTCTGACAACAGAGATGACTGCAATTACAGGTACAGAAAATAGAGAAGAGGGGCTGGAATTTACTGGAGGAAGCTGGCAAAGGAACCAAGGTATTGGGAAGAAATAATCAGAGAAGGAAGGGTAATAGACTGGAAAGAGAAGAAGACAATTGGATTGTAGGCTAGTGACTGCTTTCCTTATCAGGGATTGATATCAGAATATAAACAAAGAGAAAGGGATACGGGAATCCTAAATGAAAGACCTGCAATGACAGTTTTTAACTGAATCTAAAACAGAAGCTGTTGTTAAAAAGGGATTATTAGCATGGCATATAAAATACTGCATGATAATTATAGGAATAAATCAGAAGAGGTCAGAAAAGATTGGTGAAAGAGATTAGATATGCAGTTCACAAAGAAACAATGGGAGGACATATGTATGGCTCCCAAATATGCAACAAAGTCTAGAAGATTTAAGATTTTTGCCTGGAAGTGGTTGCACAGATACTTTTATACCCCAAACAGACTCCAAAGAATTTTTCCTCAGGTAGACGGCAAATGTTAGAGGTTTGATGGGGAAGCTATACATTTGGGGACCATAATGAGTTGGAAGGTCAGAATACTGGGTGACAAAATGAGTGTAACTAAGGAAATTATTTTTTGAGCTGGGATACAGGACCTGAAACTGCCTATACACAGTAAGGCCTTGTTAAGTTTAATTCTGGTGGCTGCCAAATAAAACAATTACTAGGAAATGGAAATTGAAATCTAAATCAACTATACTCAAAGTAGTGAATACTATAACTGAGATAAAAGAACAGAAGTGGGACCTTTACAAAAGGTAGGAGTAAATTACATAGAAAAATGGAAATTGTGGGACTAATATGCAGAAAAAATGTTTTGGAGGAGGACCTTCAAGAAAAGAGAGGAATTGAATAATTTATGCAAGGCTGCTTAGATTATACATCACATATTGTTATACGTTATATATCCTATATATCCTACAATGTTTGTAAATGTGAATTTGTTACTATGGTTCAATTACTTTAATGTAAAAGCAAGTTTGCCTTTTTCACATTCAATAAAGGTGTTTAAAAAGAAAAGAAATATCCATAAAACAAATCAGATGAGTGATAAAAAGATATAACAGAAGTAGAAAATGGTTACTTGTGTTTGTTTATCCTTTTAGAATAATCAACCATTTCTTTAAACAAACTCTTACTTCTTTATCATTCCAGATCTTAGTTTACAATACATGTACATATCTTATTTTCATATTAGCCATAAACTCCAAGTAGCTAAACTGACAACAAAATAATTTCAAACTACCAACTCCAATGAAGCAAAACAGTAAAGCAGCACTCAGTTTATTCGTAAATCACAAGATAAAGCTTTTGGATAACACCCTTCATCAGTATACCAGTACTATAGTAAACACAGTTTAAATAATCATTTCACTAAAACACATGACACAGCCAACCAATAACAAATTAGTTTCAATTAATTAACTAACCTTACAATACTTAAAGTCACATTGTTAAATAACATATTTACATAAAATGTTAAAAATTTCACCAACATTTCTTATCTTTATACATAACTGTCACTTGTATTGCTTTTGTTTAGCTACCAGAGTGGGTTTTATACTAACTAAATAATTTCCTCAGGGACTGAATGGAAGATGTAACCAAACAGCTACTGATAAGTTAAGAGTAACACTTTGGGTACTCCTAGCTTGGGAAATGTTAAAAATGGAAAAAAGCCACTACTGGTGAATGTATGTGGGGAAAATTGATTACTGCATGCTCGACTGGATATATGAATGCCTTTCAGGAAAACAAATCACACATTCTTTATGAATAAAGCTAATGAAGTGGTGGAAGAAGCTGTGGAAGCAGAAAACTGCATGGCTGACCTATAAAAAACAGAAAGAATAAGCAAGACTGTAGGAAGAATGGCTTCAATACAATTGAAGAAAACTAGATTCATGTACTTAGAAGTATCCAAAATGGAACACTGAAGGAATGCATTAGATTACTCATAGTTTGCTCAGTTCCTTTATTATTTAGACAGTCTAGCAAGGTGCTAAATGTACAGAAATTAGACAAAGAAAGGAGATCACCTAAAACCTGGCTAAATAATAGGTGACACAAGAAGATATGCAGCAAAAAGTAGTGTTGTTGAAAGATCAGAGAGATAATTTATAGTTTTTTCCAGTCCAGAAAAATGAAAGGCTTTAACTACTTGAGTTTCATGAAAGAACATATCAGAAGATTGGCTGGTATACCCTAGCTAAAGTGAATGATCGAGGGAGTACAGTGGGCATATGCACCAAGCCTTTCATCCAAGGCCTATAGCACTGAAGCGGCAATCCTAACAGAAAAGGTGTTTAAAGTAAGTGAAACAGAATTTTCACTGAAAATGATATTTCTGGAGTTACAAGGCAATAAAGAAATAAGTATATTTCAGCAATAAAGGGCTGTGAAGAAACTAGTCTTAGTTTGAAGCTAATATACAGCTATTTATAGGAGCTTTCTCCTTAAAGGTGTCGAGACATTCGTGAAGGTTGACCAACCACCTAAAGAACTTTAAAATGCCATCAAAATGCAATGGCTCAGCAGACAGGAGGAGGGACTACAGTCCAGTCATTAGCCAGCACAGAGATCCGTTTAGGGACATGAACTGAAATACTACTTTAAAGCCATTTACAGTGTTCAAAAAATGGTTGAGCGCTATAAAGCAGCCCAGTCCACAGTAGCCTGGACTTGAACAATCTACAAGCAGTGAGAAATCAAAATGAGTGAAGACGATTCATCACAAACCAATTAAAAAATAATACAGAAAAATATATAAAGGGACACAAAAAGTGTTAAGAACAGACTTTAAAGGACCTGTTTGTAAAAGAAAGAAAAAGAATATAATTTAAAGAAGAATAAAATATAATCTTTACCTGGACTTGAACAATCTACAAGCAATGAGAGAAATCAAAATGAGTGAAGACGATTCATCACAAACCAATTAAAAAATACTACAGAAAAATATATAAAGGGACACAAAAAGTGCTAAGAACAGACTTTAAAGGACCTGTTTGTAAAAGAAAGAAAAAGAATATAATTTAAAGAAGAATAAAATATAATCTTTACTATGGCACAATTTGGACTGCGGTGGAGGTGCTGCAGTAGTGTTGTCGCCTCATAGTAAGAAGCTGTCCGGTTTGATTCTCAGCTAGAGCATCTTCTGCGTGGTGACATGCGTGAATGGGCGTACCTTCGTTGAAGGTTGTGCGTCAGGGCTGGTAACCTGGTATGTAAAAATCAACTACCAATCATTAGCGGACTGGAGTTCCGCTGTGGCAACCCCTAACCGGGAAAAAGCCGAAAGACACAACAACAACAACTATGGCACAATTTGATTTACTGGTTTGGAATATAAATGGACTTGTTGATAAGAAAAAAGAAGGCACTGACTTTTATTTACAATACTAATGCACAAGTAATAGTGTTATAGGAAACGCACCTGAATCATAGAAAACATGAAACTTGCAAACAAAAGTGGCAAAGGGAGATTCTATGCTGGAATACGTGGAGAGCAAAAAAAAGGGTTCTTGATATTCATTAAAGAAAGTACAGGACTAAAGACTGAGGTAAAATAAAGGGCAGGCGGGGAAGATATACAGTTGTGAGAGGTTGTTGGAAAGATGCAAGACTTACACTGACTGCACTGTATATTCTACTAAAAGTAACGGGGCAGTATATGAAGAATATTAGGTGGAAGTTATAGCCTTTCATCTAGGATGTTTGATAGCAGCTGGAGACTGGAACATTATGGGAAATCAGGAAGATGTCTCCAGAGGGTAAAATACAGAATACTGTAACATGGTCTGAACCATGAAGACACATCCCAGTGGCTGATTTACCAAGGATGCCAGGGAGCTAAACTACCTCTAACAAAATGCACTTACGCTTAACTTGCAAGTGTACCACTTTTGGCGGTATGGTAATTTTTAATCCTGATTGGAATCAAGACTAAAAATCAGAATTATTACCATACAACAAAAAGCAGTTCTATATCACATTGCAGCCTAATGCCATGAGACTGACAAATGGGAGGTTAAAGGGGCACGAGACTGACAAATGGGAGGTTAAAGGGGAAGTATTGAAAAAGCAGAATTGAATCGTGCTGATGTCAAGATTGTTTCCTTGATTTTGAGACTATAGCAGATAAGTGTTTTTTTAATCCTGTCAGAGAAAGCCAGATACTTGGTGTAGGCATTGCCTAAGCTGTTTAATTAATTTATAGTTTGGTCCTCTGTTTATTCATTTATATCTATATTCCTTATTTTGAATATAATAGGAGTCAGTTTTGGGGCAGTGATTATGAATAACAGATATTGGTAGATGGTCACTTAATTAGATAAAAAAAAAGCATGCAATTCAAAAAATAAAAACCTATTTAAAAATCACATAAAATACCCATAAAATAAGCAGTTTCATCGCAAAAACTCTAGACTTGTCTGAAGTCTAGTTTTTGAGACAAAACTGCTTACTCTATGGATTTTCTTCCGTGATTTTAAAACACGTTTTATTTTTTTGATTTGCTGAATGCTCCCTTTTACTGATTCTGTCTGAGTTGACGCAGTTGCCAGTGTTCAGTCTTTATACATAGATGGTCAAAACTATCCAGCGAGCATTTCCTACAGATGAGTATACATGGAATATTGGTTATTACTTAGCTCAGTAGTGTACTATTTTAAGTTTGATCTAGCTGGCTCTATTACAATTTGTGTGAGGTTGTTTTGAGTAGGAATGAACTGGACATGGTGCTTTTAGTCTCTGTCGCTGCCGTATTAGATTTCCTTTACTATTAACTTTAAGTCAATAAAATAAAATTGTCTGAAGAACTGTAGGGCTTGAAGGAGGAGGGGGAATATTTACTACTATTATGGTGAAGCTTGCCTTTGTAACGGATTAAAATCTAACTTTATTTAGGGATACTCATAACGTGATACCACCTCTGATTTTGTTTTTCTTTTACATAGTCTGTTACTTAGATGTATGCAACATTTAATTTGGATGAAGGTAGAACAGCAACATTTGAACCAAGTATTTCAGGTGTGTTTTCCACTATTCAGACTTTTAGGCTATTTTTTTAATATGCTGTGGGTATTTAGGAGGCAAAAACTACAACCACCCTGCTATTGGCCCCATGAAGATCTCAGTGTCTCTCCAGCCTAGCACCACTCTAAGTAATCAGCTGCAATAACATCTTTATCTTAAACCCAACCAGTGGCTACACTGTTATATGAAAAGCGCAGTCTGGGTCTGAACGGTCTGCAAACACAAACCGCTAAAGTTAACTTTGCACCTAACACCACTCTGAGTAATCAGCTGCAATAACACCTTTATCTTTAACCTGACCGGTGGATACACTGTTGTATGAAAAACACAGTCCGGGTCTGAACTGTCTGGAAACAAACTGTTACAGTTAACTTTGTGTATGTGTCTACCTGTTTGAGCTACTATTCATAATCCCCTGGAGAGCAATCCACTTTGGCTTGTTAGCAGGCCCCCTCCCCACTCACCTTCCATTTCTTTCATTCCCTTTTGTTAGCAAATAGTATCCATAACTGATCAAATACTGTGTGTGTTTGTTAATTTAATTTAGAGCACAGTAGCCTACAGATACAAGGTTATGATGTTTTCCACCTGATAAATGGTTAAGAAACGACTTACAGCTTCACAGCAGTTCTTGGTCAATTCTGATTGTTTTTCTTACACAGAAACTTGCCTTTGCTTGGATCTTGGCTCCACAGCAGCAGTACAAAAGAGCTGCCAGCCCCCCACTCCTGTCCCCCCTTCCCTGTTTATTACCTTAAACCATTCCCAAAGTTAAGTATTACCTGTGGCAGGCACCATTTTTAAAACTACAACCACCCTGCTACTGGCCCCATGAAGATCTCAGTGTCTCTCCATTAAGTGTTTTAAAACTGCATATGATTACTTATGTTGAACTGTGTTCCACAGACATCTAATACGATTTATGCTGTATTACTGGAGGTTACTATGATATGCTAGCATGTGTTTGTCTGCACCAAGTTGTTTAGTATATTTGTATGTGCTGTTTGCATAGCTGCACCTTGTTAACCAATAGAATTCCTGTACATGTGCTGTGCATAGACAGCTAGTACTGATGTCTAATTATATCTATATAATTGTGGTGTAAGTGGTGCACGGAATCACATTAGAGACCCAGGAGAGAGAGTTGCTCGCTATATTTTTATCTGTAACTGAATACCTGACAGCTGAGGTCCTTTCTCATAAATGTGTTATCCAGTTGGCTCAGTATCTGCATATACTAGTAGTTGATTCAAGACATTTTCCTGTATGCAGTAGCTATTTGCACACTTTGTTTTGTAGTCTTTATAATGTATCTTTACCATCTCAAAAGTGCTCACTCCTCTCTGTACTCTTCTTTTCTAGACCTAACACCACTCTAAGCAAACAGCTGCAATAACAGCCTTATCTTTAACGTGACCGGTGGATATATTGTTAAATGAAAAGCACAGTCCGGGTCTGAACTGTCTACGAACATAAACACCTAAAGTTAACTTTGTTTGTTTGTCTACCTGTCTGAGCTAATATTCATTATCCCCTGGAGAGCAGTCTGGTTTGGCTTGTAAGTAGACCCTCCCGCCCTCCCACACTCACCTTCCATTTCTCTTTTATTCCCTTCTGTTAGCAAATAGTACCCATAACTGATCAAATACTGCGTGTGTTTGTTAATTTAATTGAGGGCACAGTAGCCTACAGATACAAGGTTATGATGCTTTCCACCTGATAAATGGTTAAGAAATGACTTACAGCTTCACAGCAGTTCTTGGTCAAGTCTGATTGTTTTTCTTACACACAAACTTGCCTTTGCTTGGATCTTGGCACATCTTGCTATGCTCAGGCTCATGCCGCTCCCCTCCCTGCCCCCATGTCCCACCCTCCCCCCGATACCCGTGATTTAAACTTAACCAAACTACACCCACCAGAGTTCAAATCACCCAGTCTGCTATAGCAATTACAACTAACTCCTCCCATTACAACTTACTAGCCATCTACAATACATTTGCACATGCACATAAAAGTGACTACCCAATAGAAACAGGTTCATAGGTTCATAGGTTCATACTAGGCTATCTGCCCTAGGGCATTTATAAGCCTAGCCAGAATGTGTTTGGCTTTCGCCACCCATTTTAAATTTATTTTGCTATGCCCTTTTTCGAGGTTAGTATGCTGTGCCTCTGTCTAACAGTGACACAGAAGTGATACCCGGGGTAAACCTACGATCTCCCATCCACTCATCAAGATTCCTCTTGAAAAGAGTCAATGAGGGACTCTGCCTAACCTGGACTGGGATTTTATTCCAGAGTGAAGGGAGCCTCTGGGTTATGAATCTGTCTCTCCAGCATGTCCTATTTATTTCAGTGCTGAGGTTCAAGTCTCTCAAGCGTAGCTCGATGGGATTTGGATTTTCTGAGGTGCAGCATGTCCATTAATTCTGGGTTGGACATGGCTTTATACGTCAGGCACAGATCGCCTCTGAACAGGCGGTATGCCACTGAGTAGAGCTGGAGTTTCTTTAACCGGGCAGCATATGGCATCTGTTTGAGCCCTTTGATCCTCTTGGTGAGGTACTTTTGGGGTCTTTCCAGTTGCTGCAGGTGTCTGGTAAGGTACATCCCAAAAGGGGCATTGTACTCAATTATGGGCCTGATGAGGGATGAGTAAAGAGGCACGATGACCTCCCCTGATCTAGATGTGAATCCCTTCATGATTAGGTGGGCTATATAAAATGTTTTTCTAACCACTTTGGCAAACACCCCAAACATTTCATACATAACTCCTAACCTTGAATACGTGACATTGTAATATACCAATACCTTAACAAACAAGAATTTATCTTCCCTCAATACTTATCATTTTACAAATAATTTATCAAACACAAATACTATCATGTTTGTACATGGTCTTGTATTAACTTTATTCCTCAGGATTACAGCTAACCTCACCACTTACCCTTTCCATCTAGACAATCAGTATATAAAGCAAGCAAAAGCATTTAATAACACTACCCTAACAGCTTTCGTGTGTCCCCATCGTTTATAACCACACTCACAGACCTGAAACACCACCGAATACTCTTTACAAACGAAAGCCTCCACAACACTTCCTTTAAAACCCACAAAAAACTATTCAAACTTTTTCAGGTGCTCAGTGACATAGCAGCCAAACGTATGCTTAGTGGTGATATTCACCTAAACCCAAACACGATTTCATTAAACTCCCCAATGCAAATCAAACTACCTACTCCACATAAACGTTCCGAAATACTACTACTAAACCTAAATCTTAGAAGTATGCTCAATAAAATACACGAACTCCATGCGACTCTCTCCCTTTACAGCCCAGACATTATCATCCTTACTGAAACCTGGTTGAAACCACATATACCAGACATGGAAAAAACCTCACCTGGTTACAATATTCTAAGAGTTGACAGAATAGAAAAAAGGGAGGAGGTGTAGCAATTCTCTAAGAACATGCTCAACTTACAACCTGTAAACATAAGTATTACTAATATTAATAATGCAGAGCTACTCATAACCAGATTACGACTAAACCAGAACATATATATATATATATATATATATATATATATATATATATATATATATATATATATATATATATATATATAGCCATCTAGATCCCCCCAGGAAACAATTCCAGTACAGTCAAAATCATTCTCCAAAAGGTCACAAAAGCCATATCACAGGAAACCATTATTGCAGGAGACCTTAACACAGGGTTCCTATTAAATGATCGAATGCATCTTGATCGAACTTGAAAGCACAAAAAGGCAAAATAGTGAAATGGCATATAAGCGAATTCTTTCCCTGGGAAAGAACTCACTTGGCCATTTCCATTACTTTTCCATTTTCGTGACTGTAGTGCAATCTCGGAGTTGGTATATTTAAGTAGGGGGGTGTGGGGGGACAGCCTCCCACTTTATGTAACGTTTAACATTTTTTTTTTTTGGTGGAACAGCAATTTTTTCCCTTGGGGAAAAAAATCGTTGTTCTAAGCATTCCAGATTGTAAGCTTTCGCTTACATGGGTTGGATAAATCATTGTTCACTTTTTTAAGCATTTAATGATTTAACATAGACCCTTAACACAGACTGGATGACATGCAACTCTGACAATCCTCATAACTACCTAAACCTCCATGGTTTCACTCAAATGATTTCTCATCCAACTAGAATAGTCAAGAAAACAGATAAACAATCTATTTTGGACCAAATAGCAGGGTGTCTCCCAGATCATTTAAGTGACCACTTTGGAACCTACTTTACTGAGAAATCACAGTAACCAGATTCTACTTAATATTCTTGAAAAAACAGACTGGACTCCTCTTAAGCAACTGCCCTTAGATGCTGCTGTGCAACACTTCAATGACACCGTCCTTACTATTATAAACAGACTGGCCTTAGATGCTGCTGTGTAACACTTCAGTGACACCTTCCTTACTATTATAAACAGACTGCCCTTAGATGCTGCTGTGCAGCACTTCAGTGACACCTTCCTTACTATTATAAACAGACTGGCCTTAGATGCTGCTGTGCAACACTTCAATGACACCTTCCTTACTATTCTAAACAGACTTGCCTTAGATGCTGCTGTGCAGCACTTCAATGACACCTTCCTTACTATTATAAACAGACTGGCCTTAGATGCTGCTGTGCAGCACTTCAATGACACCTTCCTTACTATTCTAAACAGACTGGCCTTAGATGCTGCTGTGCAGCACTTCAATGACACCTTCCTTACTATTCTAAACAGACTGGCCTTAGATGCTGCTGTGCAGCACTTCAATGACACCTTCCTTACTATTATAAACAGACTGGCCTTAGATGCTGCTGTGCAGCACTTCAATGACACCTTCCTTACTATTCTAAACAGACTGGCCTTAGATGCTGCTGTGCAGCACTTCAATGACACCTTCCTTACTATTCTAAACAGACTGGCCTTAGATGCTGCTGTGCAGCACTTCAATGACACCTTCCTTACTATTATAAACAGACTGGCCTTAGATGCTGCTGTGTAACACTTCAATGACACCTTCCTTACTATTATAAACAGACTGGCCTTAGATGCTGCTGTGTAACCCTTCAATGACACATTCCTTACTATTATAAACAGGCGGCCCTTAGATGCTGTTGTGTAACACTTCAATGACACCTTCCTAACTATTATAAATAGACTGGCCATAGATGCTGCTGTGCAGCACTTCAATGGCACCGTCCTTACTATTATTAACAGACTGGCCTTAGATGCTGCTGTGCAGCACTTCAATGACACCTTCCTTACTATTATAAACAAACTTGCACCACCAAGAATAGTGTGTGTCAAAACCAAGTATATACCAGGGTTAACCCACGAGACTCGTACCCTCCTAAAACAAAGGGACAAAGCATGGCAAACTTGGGCTAAAAATAAATCCCTCCAAAACCGTTTACTTTACCAGCAACTTAAAAATAATGCCAAACAACAAATTAAACTAGACAAACAACACTACTATTCTAATTTACAATAGAAATACAGAATGAATCCACAAAAATTCTGGAACACAATCAATAACCTACTTCATCCTGGCCAAACCACACACACCCCCAACTTACCTGGTAACACAAACAATATTGCTGAACAATTTTAACATATTCTTCACTGAAAGTGTTTTAGCACTGACTAAAAATATCAAGTCTCCCACATTGCTAATACCCAACAATCCAAGCAATTTCCTAGATGCATTCTCATTTCAGACAGTCCCAAAACAAACTATTGCAAAGCTATTAAAGAAGTTGAAACCCACTTCACTGGCAGCAGATAACTTGCCAGCAGAATATGTAAAATGAACAGCAGATGTTATTACCTTCCCTGTGTCAATACTTATAAACCGCTCTACAACAGAGCAGTATGTCCCAGCTATTTGGAAAATTGCATGCATTACACCATTACACAAAGGTGGTAATTCAACAGAACTAACAAACTACCGGCCCACTGCTATACTTTCACCACTTTCTAAAATTCTGGAAAGATATATCCACTTTCAACTTCTTAAATAGCTTCTCAACAATAATCTCCTCTCATCATCACATCATGAATTCCGACCATATCATAGCACTACTACAGCTCTTCTAAGTTTCACTAATACTATAAATAAATTCAGAGACAATGGCAAAATAGTGTCTTCAGTCTTTTTGGACATGTCTAAAGCATTCGATACAGTTTCCCATCCTAAGTTACTGTTCACTCTGAAAAATATTAATACCAACCCCAATGCTGTTAACTGATTTCAAAGTTATCTATCTAGCCGCCAGCAAGCTGTGAAATGGAATCAAGATCTATCCCCACTCCTTCCTGTTACACTTGGGAGTCCCTCAGGGTTCAATCCTAAGGCTCCTCCTCTTCAGCATATTCATAAATGATCTTAATACTGCCTCCTGTCAAGCATCTATCATACAATATGCAGATGATTCAACCCTCATATGTGCAGCATCCACAATAACTTCTTACAGTCACACAAAAAGCCTTCTCTGATATTGAAACGTGGCTAGCAAACTCACAACTCATTCTCAATTCTATTAAAACTAAACTTATAATCTTTCATCCATCTAAACCTACTAACCTCCCAGCTAACTTTTATATCACTGCCTCTGCCAGTAATAACTAGGATTTTCCCAGATTACCAAACAAAACTGTGAGGCATCATAATTGACAAGACTAAAATTTGACATTCACATTTTCTAACAAAATCAGAAACGTCTCCAAGAAAATGGGAATAATGTATAGAAACAAAAGTTTCTTAACAGACGCTGCATGAATAAGCCATAGCTAGAACCCACCTTCATTCCTCACTCTTATATGCATCCCCCATGCTTACCAACTTCAAAAAGTCAGAACTAAGTAAACTAAAATCATGTTACAATAAGACTGCCAAATTTGCAACAGATTCCACACATTCAACCCATCACTGCTAATGCCTCCAAAATCTTTCTTGGTTGGAACTATCTCATGTTATGAACTATAGCCAATTAATGGCTCACAAAATAATGCACAATCCTGACTACGTACCTTCCCTAAAAAATCTTCTACAACCCTATTCTAACATTCATAACCTTCGATCATCTAACAAAGACTTACTCCAATCCAATACAGCAGGCAACTATCTTTACTCTAACTTTGTTGCTAAAAATTTGGAAAACCCTTCCACATAGTATTAGATCCATAAGCAATCTTAATCATTTCAAAACATCTCTCAAAAGACACTTATTCGAATCCTGGCTTTGCACATGCAACACCCCAGGTCAATTATTAACTTAGCACTACTTATACCATTTGGCTGTACGTACTAACTCTGTTAACATATGCCTTCTAACAACACTACTTCTCTACAAGTAGTTACATTCCTACCTGCAACACTCACTACAGAAATATTACTAACTATGCACTACTTTGCCTAAGAGATTCTCCCTACTTAATTTCCTAACTAATGTTATGTTTAACCATATATTTATCTATATTAAAGTGTTTAAAGTCTTGTTCTATTTCAAATTATGTATATACTTTTTAGTAAGGATATAAAGCAAAATCAGAGAAGCGGAACACAGCAGACAAGAGACAAACTCCTCTTCTGAAATAAAATTTATTTATATGTATATACTTTTGTTTTTAAATTTTTATCCTGGAAATTTGTTAGCACTCATTTTTTTTGTCAATAATTTCTATTACTTGATGTGATGACTTTGTATGTAAGTTTAGGTTGGAGCTTTTCTCCGCGGGCCTCTGATGAAAACGGGCAATGCCCCAGTTAGACCATCCTGGTAAAAAAATGTAAAATAAAATAAATAATAAAATATAGTGAATTATTTTTGGTTCGGTGAAGTTGTTAACTGTATAGTACTGGCAGGTCCCAAATATCTTCTCTTACCTAGATGTCTATGTTGTCCTTCCTGATGTACCTTAAACTGCAGGACTATGCAGGACACTCCTGACTTCAGTTCTGTAATGTAAACAGTATATTTGAAGCTTTGAAAAAAATCATCTTGCTTTGGGGCTGTCAAAAGCATAAATGGCCCAGAAAACAGCAAAATGATACCCCCTTTATGACTGACTACTGCATGGTTTGTAAGGGCATGTAACTTATATGAGTTTTTAATTTGTAAAAACTAATAATTAGAGAGACCTTGTTTTTAAAACTTGTGACTTAATGCTAAATATTTCCTCTTCAGAATGAGCTCATTTTACCAGTACCTTATATAATTTCCTGCCTTTGCAATTTCTGACAGACCCAAAGATTAGCATTCTATGTTTGCAGAAAGTACAGTTGTGTACACTTACCATAAATGTAGATGTTAGAGTGTATTCACTGTTGCAGTCATCACATTTGGGTTATCCTGACAGGGGTAGTCCTCAGTCGGCCCGAATACCAGAGGCTTAGTGTTTCTGCGTTGGTTGCTGATGCTCTAGGACTGACGTCAGGTCGTCAGTGGTATAAAATCAGGCAGCTGACGGCATTACATCAGTCTTTTTTGCCGAGGAGCCCGAAGCAGAAGCAGTTTGCACGAGTGCCAGTCGGCCGCTACCTGAGTTTTCATTTTCGAAATGAAGTCGAAGTCTTCTAAAGCTAAGTACCCTGTTGGGGATCCTTTTTTCTTGCTCTAACTGATGTCAGAAAAAGTAAACAATTGTCTCGCCTGTGGAAAGCAAATACCACACAGACACTTCCATTCTTACTGCATCACCTGTTTAGGCCCAGACCACGACGTCCCTCACGGTCACTTTTGTACTTTGTTCAACGCCAGAACTATACGTCATTGGGCCCTTATTGTAGCTAGATATTTTCACTCTCAGTCCTCAAATTCCGATATGGCTTTGGTAAGCCATCTGATTACAGATCTTCTGAAAAAAAATGTACGGATAAAGACAGACACAGACTGCACAAGTCCAAATCTGCCGACGATGCTTCCGTTAAGCTAGTCATCAGTTCTCTGGTCTTCAGTGAGGTGCTTTCGCAGCCCCTGATGAGCGCTTCTGTGGATTCGCAGGCCACTACCGAGACCCTTTCGGAGTCCGGTATGCCACGACACTCTGGTATGTCGCAAGACTCTTCTTCGACTAAGGATCCTGCAGATATCTCTACCTTGGATGGGTCCAGAGCCGCTGAGCAGGCACCGGCTTCCGAGTAACAGTGAAACACGAAGAACATCAGCAGTGAGTGTGAAATACAGGTATACTCCATTTAACATGTTTTTATATCTAATGTCTCACTTAATCAAAGCTTTTTTATCACTTAATCATAGCAGCACATCCAATTGCTAATCAGATTGCCTAATACAGCCTGTGGATGAAACAATTAACTTTGTTGTATAATGTGTAGTGATTCTCATTTTACAGAACTAATATGCATTTCATAACACAAAATGGAATACAAGATATAACTACTGTTTCTCAAAGAGTACATTAATATCACCATTATTTTGTATCCTGGAAGGCTAAGGCTAAGACTAGATACTGTGGGTGAGCACCGAGTATGAAAGCTGCCTGTTGATGAAATAATTAGCCCTGTTTTTTTGCTGATGTATTTCAAATTTGGAGAAAGTAGAGTTGGGTAAAATCTTACCATAACAGTAGATGTCCTTCTCTTCACTGTTGCAGTATTCCTGCCAAATATAGTCCAACATCTGGCTATAAAGTATAGATTACAGTAAATTAAAGCCTTTAGTACTTACAGGCATGGTACATCACACTTACACTCCCTGTTCAAGGCATAGCAAGGGCATAAAGGTGATGTATGGACACATGCTCAGAAAGTACAGTTTTGTACCTACCATAAATGTAGATGTTCGAGTGTTGACACTGCTGCAGTCATTACACTTGGGTTATCCTGCCGTCAGGCGGTCCCCGCAGTCGGCCAGAGTTCGAAAGTCTTGGTCCAGCGTCAGTTGCCGTCACCTCCTCCCTGACGTCAGTGCGACAGGGGTATATAAGATGCAGCCGATGCCATTTTCTTCAGTTTTTCTTGCCCCAGATGTCAGGTGCCCCCAAATAGGTAGGCAATTCAAATTGCTAGTAAACAATACAAAAGAAAAGCAAACAACCATTTTTAGGTTACTCCCCATAGGTAAAAAGGGTAGATGTCCTAGGTAAGTACCAGAAAGTAAGAGGGGAAGGAGGGAAGGTAAGATGGACTGCAGCAGTGTCAACACTCGAACATCTACATTTATGGTAGGTACAAAACTGTACTATGTTCATTGTGTTACACTGCTGCAGTCATTACACTTGGGTGGAATCCCAAAGCTGAGGTAGGGAGGCTGAATCTATAAGGCATTAGGGGTAGCTATAAGGCCCTGCAGTACAGCAGTGGCGAAGCCAGCTCTGGATTTGGAGTATAAAGGCAAATGGTAATGTTTGGTGAAGGTATGCACAGAACTCCATGTTGCTGCTTCCAAAATATCCTTGGTAGGTACTCCTCTGAGGTAGGCAGTTGAAGGGGCTGTTGCCCTTTTGGAGTGAGATCTAATGCTGCTCAGTACAGGTTTCCCATGGTGGCTATAGCAGAAACGTATACAGTGTCCTATCTATTTTGAAATAGTCTGCTTTGAAATGGCTTTTCCCTGTGCTCCTGCAGCGTATGCTACCAATAATTGCTCAGATTTTCTGAAAGCTTTGGTTTTATCCAAGTAGAAGCGTAACTGTGAATGTCCAAAGAATGTAGCAATTTCTCCCCTTTGTTCTGTGGTTTTGGATAAAAAGTTGGCAAGTGAATAGTTTGGTTCAGAGCCACACTTGATACCACCTTTGGCATAAATGTAGGGTTAGTTCTTAAAGACACCCTGTCCTGGTGGAAGATGAGGAAAGGTTCCACTGCCATTAGTGCCTGTAATTCTGAAACTCTTCGTGCTGATGTAATTGCCAGTAGCAGAGCAGTTTTCCAAGAGATGTACTTTATTTCTGCTGTGTTAGCTGGCTCAAAACAAAGTTGAGGTCCCAAGTTGGTGTAGGTGCTCTATGGGGCGGTCTTTTGTTTTTAGCCCCTCTGAGGTATTGTTTGAGCAAAGGCTTAGAAAAAAATTGGTGGATCCGTATTGTAATGAGCAGAGATAGCTGTGGCATGGATCTTGATGGATGAAAAAGAGAGGCCCTTGTCCAGCATCTCAGTTAAGTATTGCAGTATCTGAGGAATGTTTGGGACAAGTGGGTCAAGGCTGTGCGCTTGGTTCCAGGCACAGAATCTCTTCCATTTATCAGAGTATGCTTTCCTGGTGCTAGGCCTTCTGGCCTCCAGAATGACATCCATAACAGCTTTGAAGAGAGGCATTGCTTGCTTGACTAGATAATTTTCCATGCAGCTAGGTTTAAGGTCTTTAGCTGGCTGTGAAATATCGGATTGTTGTGCTGTCAGCAACTCTGGGACTTGAGGCAAAATCCAGGGTGGTTCTTGTGCCAAGTTCTTTAAGATTGGGTACCAGTGCTGGCGTGGCCAGTCTGGTGCAATCAGTATCATTTTTGGCTCTTCCTGCCTGGCTTTTATGAGTACCTTTGGGAGGAGAGGTAAAGGAGGGAAAGTGTATACTTGTAGTTTTTTCCAGCTGAATGAGAGGGCATCCACTTTCCATGCTTGTGGATGGTAGCTCCTTGTGCAGAATTTCTGTAATTGGCAGTTCTTTGGGGAAGAAAACAGATCTATGTCCGGGCTCCACCATTTTTGTGTTATCATTCTGAATATTTGTGGATTCAGTTTTCATTCCTGTGGGTCCATAATGTTTCTGCTTAGGTCGTCTGCCAGTGTGTTTTTCTCTCCTGGCAGGAATTGTGCTTGCAGATGAACTTGGTAGTTTAGAGCTGTGTTCCACAAGGTCATGGCTTGTCTGCAGAGGGGGTAGGAGTGTGTGCCCTCTTGCTTGTTTATGTACCGCATAACTGTGGTGTTGTCTGTCTTTAGTAGTAATTGTCCTGGATGCAGTAGGTCCTTGAAAGCTATAATAGCATTTTGTACAGCTAGCATCTCTTTTTGATTGATGTGGAGATGTCTTTGCTCTGTGGGCCACTCGCCCTGGATACATTTTCCTGCCATGTGTGCTCCCCAGGCGTAATCCGATGCATCTGTTGTCAGTGTTTGCCTGGCTGTGAGTTGAGTGAAAGGCTGTCCCTTGTTGAGGTGACAAGCTTGTGCCCACCATCAAAACTCCTGTTGTAGGCAAGGAATTAGTGGTATAACTGTTTCCAAACTTTGACAGTGCTGAGACCATACGCTCTTTAGGTACCATTGTAGTTTCCTCATATGCAGTCTGGCATATGGAATTAGTAGTATGCAAGATGCCATGTAGCCCAAGGCCTGCAGAATTTTTCTTGCAGGGAGTTGGGTCTTTTTTGCCATTAACTGAAAATATTGAGTCAGTTGTCCTTGCTTGTCTGGCGTGAGATAAGCCATCTGGGCCGTTGTGCTCAAGCTGGCACCCAGGAATATTATCTGTTGTGAGGGCACTAGTTTTGCTTTCTTTTCGTTTACTGTGTACCCCAGGCAACTTAACTTTTTTTACATACACCAGATGCTTCAGTAGAATGTCCTTGCTCTCTGCTTGAAGCAGGCAGTCGTCCAGGTATGGATAAATATGAATTCCTTTTTGCCTGCAAAATGCAATTACTGGTGCCAGGCACTTTGTGAAGACCCTGGGCGCAGTAGATATGCCAAAGGACAGTGCAGAGAATTGCTAGTGCATTGAAGCAGCTAGAAATCTGAGGTATATTCTGCAGTTTTGTCCGATAGGGACATGCAGGTATGCCTCTGAGGTCCAATGTCACGAGCCAAGCTTTCTTGCCCAGCATGGGAAGAAGCTGCTGTAGTGTCAACATCTTGAATTTCGGTACATCCAGGTAAGTGTTTAGTGTAGAAAGGTCCAGAATGGGTCTCCAGGCATTGTCCTTTCTGGGAACCAGAAAGAGTCTTGAGTAAAATCCTTGTCCTTGTTCCTGTGGTGGTACCTTTTGAATAGCTCTCATGTCCATGAGTGCTGTAATTTGTCTTTGAGCCTCTGCCCATTGATTTGGTGGCAGATTTGGCATTCCTTTTAGCCTTGGCGGGGTGTGAAAATGGAACCTGTAACCTTGAGATACAATGTTGACAACCCATTTGTCTTTGGTGATGCAATGCCAGTTGTGATAGAAAAGTGCCAGTTTTCCTCCTAAGGGGGCTGCCAAGAGAGAACTGTTTGGCAGCTGTAGTGGAAAGTCATTGAGCCTGTTTTTTATAAGGTTGAGGCCTGTCTTCTTCTTTCTGGCCTGGTGTGCCCCACTGTCGAGGCCTGTAAGGCCCTTGTGTCTGACCTCTACCTCTTGGACGTCTGTATCTGCCCCTTTGAGGTGTCTGTGACTGGAAAGGACCAATTCTTTGCTGGCCAATTTCTGCTAAAACGAGGAGGCTGAACCTGTAAGAAATCTTTCACCGTTTGCATAGATTTTGCTTTATCCTCCATCTTCTTTAATACCTCCTCTGCCTTAACTCCAAACAGCACATCCCGCTGCAAAGGTGCCTCCAATAATTTTACCTTCACATGATCTGGTAACGTATGTTCTTTTAACCAAGCATGCCTTCTAATGACAGAGCCTGCTGCTCTACAGGAGGCCTCTAAGGAGTCAAACCCACATTGCAAAGTATGTTTTCCCACTTGTTCAGCAGCATGCAATAAATCCTGCATTTCCTTTAAGTTAGGAGGATCTGAATCAGGAAGAATCTTTTGTTTCAACTGAGACATCAAAAATTGCTGATATTTTAGCATGTGAAACTGGCAATTCAAGGCTCTCATTGCTAAAGTTGCAGACGTATATACCTTCTTTCCCCATCTGTCTAAAGCTCTGGAATCTCTGTCAGAGTGAACTGGGTTTTTTGCCGATGAGGCCTTAATCACTTTGGGTCCCTGAGAAATAGTTTCAGGGTCAGCAACAAGGCTTTTGTACAGAAATTTGTGAGAGGCAGGGACTCTGTAATATCTATCAGGTTTAACTGGGGCTGGGGGGGGGGGGTAAGGAGTCAGGGTTCAAACTGGATTCAGTGTACACATCATCCACAATGTCTAGAACTGGCAGGATAGAAAGGGGTCTCTGTGTTGAGGCAATAAAAGGAAGTCTCTGAGCCTTTTCTTGGATTCTGAGTAATCCTGACCTTCTCAATGGAAATGCTCCCTCATGGTATGTAAGGTCTCCCCAAAAGAGTAATCCTCAGGCGGAGAGGCTGATGGAATTGATTCCTCAGCATCAGAATCCTCATAAGGGGGTAAAGAATATCCAAGGTCCGAGGAAGAGTCAGAGGAAATGGACACCTGGTCAGAAGATTCATAGTCTGCATCCTATCTGGGCCTTTTATCAGGAGGGGGATGGGACCCCCTGATCAGGGTGATTAGGTCCTCGGCCATTTTTAGCATTTGTTTCTTAGGCATGGAGGCCTATCCTGGAGAGAGTTGTGTCTGTTTCTTTGCTTTTAAGGGGGGCTTAGACTTAACAGAGGGTTTAATGGTCAACTGGGTAGGTCTGAAAACACCCTCTGTAACTGTGGATTACTCAGCTACTTCGATTCCCTCTATAGGTTTAGGATCGGTAAGCTGAAGGCCTAGTGCGTCCGAAGGCCCAGCCAGCTCCACGTGGGAGTCAGATGCGGTCTGTGGTTCTGTGGAAGCGGTCGTCAGGGGCTGCGTAGGCGCCTCGCTGAAAACCGGAGAACCGGCGACCGGTCTAGAAGAGGCCTTGTCGTCAGTTTTGGGCCTCGGATGCCTGTCCTTGTCCTTGCACTTTTTATGCACTGCGGTCTTCGGAATTTCCGACGGCATGGTGTAATTGAATTTTCAACCAAAATAATGTCGGGCAAAATCAAACCGACGTTTAATAGTGTGCTTGTTAAACCTAACACAAAACCGACAACCAGTGACGTCGTGGTCAGGGTCTAGGCATGGAATACAATAGGAGTGGAAATCCTTATGAGGTATTTGCTTCCCACAAGAAATACAGTTATTAACTTTTACTGACATCGGTCTGAGGCAAGAAAAAGTTTACCCAATGGGGTACTTAGCTTTTTTAGAAGACTTCGGTTCTGGATTCGGAATGAAAAACTCAGGAGTCGGCCGACCGGCACTTGCGAACTGCTTCTGCTTCGGGCACCGTGCGGCAAGAAAGACTGAAGAAAATGGAGTCGGCTGCATCTTGTATACCCCTGTCGCACTGATGTCAGGGAGGAGGCGACGGCAACAGATGCCGGACCAAGACTTTGGAACTCTGTCCGACTGCGGGACCGCCTGACGGCAGGATAACCCAAGTGTAATGACTGCAGCAGTGTAACACGATGAACATCTGAAAAAGCCTCAGGAAGAACAGAATGTCCCTAGGAGAAATGAAGAACATGTACATCCAGAGGTAGAAAAGGGAGAAGAACCCATTGGCCAGAAGTGCAAGAAAGAACAGGCTAGAGCAGAGGGGGCAGAAACATTGAAGAGAAGGACATCCACTGTTATGGTAAGTTTTACACAACTGTACTATGTCCTTCCATATCACGGTTGCAGTAGTCCTAACAGAAGGGAGTGCACAAAAGCTCAAGAGAAAACCTGGGAGGAGGACAGCACTGAGCCCCCCCCCAGAAACAAATGCAGGATTGCCCTGGTAAGGCCATCTCTAGCCCTGGAAATAACATCTAACTTGTAATGATTAGTGAAGGTATAACAGAAGACCAAGTGATATCCAGCCCTTTGAAAAAAGCAACAGCCCTGACAGAATAAGCCTTTACAGATTAGGAAAGACATTCCCATGAAAAGAATAACAAAAAGAAATGGTTTTAGAAATCCAGGAACAGAAGGTTTGCTTAGAAACAGCTAAACCCAAAGACCTGGGATGAAAAGAAACAAAAATTTGCTCAGATTTGTGAATAATGTTAGTTTTATCCAAATAATATCAGAGCTGTCCATGCAAATCCAAGAAGTGAAGAATCTTCTCGCTGGCAGACTGTAGAGAAGGAGAAAATTACTGATGATGAATACACTGATTAAGAGACAGCTCACTGACCACTTAGGGCATTAAAAACGATTATTATTAAGAAACACCCTGTCTCTATTGTTGTTTGTCTTTCAGCTTTTTCCCGGTAAGGGGTTGCACAGCAGAACTCTGGTCCACTAATGATTGGCAGTAGATTTTTTACGAAACGCCGAGGTGCCAGCTCGACGCCCAAGCTTCAACGAAGGCACGCCCATTTACGCGTGCATGTCTTTCGAATACTACTCAAACGTGGGGAGGACATGCAGACTCCATACAGAAGGCACTCCCCAAGCCAAGCCGAGAACCGAACGGGAGAACCTCTTGCTCTGTGAAAAACTAAAAAGGTAGGAACAGTCTTCCAGGTACAATGCTGCAAGGAAGCTGAAGCAGCAGGATCAAAAGGGGCCTGAGTCAATTATTCAGAAACAAAACCAAGGTCCCAGGAAGATGGAATTTGTTTTCTGGGAAGTCTGATGTGAAGGACACCTTTAAGAAATTACTTGACCTCAAATCTAGAGGCCAGAGGAGGAACCAAAGGCAGAAAGCAGAAATAGCTGACAGGTGAACTTTAACTGAAGAATATGCTAATCCAGCATGGAACAGATCACAAAATAAGGCAGCCATAGGAACCTGCACAGATAGGAGATCCTGGTTCCAAGAGAGACATCAGACAAAATCTTTTCCATTTGGACAAATATGACTTCCTGGTAGTGGGTTTCCTGGTCTCCTCCTGCAGGACCTGCAGCACATCCTCAGAAAAGAGGTGCCCAAAAGGGATCAAAACCTTATCACCCACAGTGTCAGTTGAAGACTGTACAAGTAAGGATGGATAAGAGACCCCTTGTCTTGTGTGAGAAGGTCTACCTGGTGAGGTAACTTGTGGTGAGTGTCCCTGGCCAAGCAAGAGAAGAGGAGGAACAAATGCTGTCTAGGCCAAAAGTGAGTCATTAGTAAGATTTTGGGCGAGTTTTGCCTAATCTTGTGTAAGACTCGCGGAAGCAGAGAAAGGAGAAGGAAGGCATGCAGAAACATCCTATTCCAAGGAAAAGACAGGGCCATCCACTTTCCAAGCCAGTGGTTTTGGGACTCTGGAACAGAATATATGAAGTTATCTGTTCAGAGGAGAGGCAAAAAGATCTACCTGAGGAATACCCCACCAATGAACAATGTCCAGGAGCACATCTCTGTGAAGCATCCATTCATGAGCCTGTGTGCTGGACCTGTTCAAAGAGTCTACCACTAGACTGTGCTCTAAGGGAACGTAAACTGCCTGAAGAGTTCCTTGATACTGGACAGCTACATCCCAGACCTGAAGAGCTAGTTTGCAAAGAAGACAAGTCATTGTATCCCCTTGCTTGTTGACATACCACATCACTGTGGGGTTGTCTGTGAAAATTTTGACAGGCCCAGAATGAAAAAGGAAATGAAAAGCCTGAAGAGCTAGAAGCAGGGCCCTCATCACCTTTATACTGATCTGGTCTGACCTCTGATCCAGAGGCAAGATACCCTGAACCTTCAGACAGACAAACAAACAGGCCCCCATTCCCTGTCTGAGGCATCTGTAAAGAGCAAGTCGAAACTGGAGCCTGTAAAGGAAGTCCCGGGGTAAGAGAATTTTGATGAATCCACCACTGAAGCTCAAACTTGAGACAAGGAAGCAAGGGGACTGGGAAGTCCAGATGGTGGCAAAGCTGGAGCCACACTGACTTGAGGTACCTATGTAGCTTGCTCATGTGGAGCCTGACCAAAGGGAGAATGGGAATGATAGACATGAACCCAAGGACCCTGTGAAAGTCTCTGGTCATAACCAAAGCCAAAGGAAGAAGAGACTGAAAAAAGTAAGATAGGGAGCCTGTAGAGCAGGCAGAGATGCCAGCATCAGAATGCTCTGAAGCCTGCAACCAAGGAAAATATGAATCCTGAGAAAGTGTCAGAGGTGCTTTCTGAATGTTTTTGGTAAATCCCAGGCTCTGCAACAGTTAAATGACAAACTGGAGATCCTGAAGCAATGCATCGGGAGAGGAAGCCTGAATGAGCAAATCATCCAGATAAGAAAAGATCTGAATTCCTCTCAACCTGGAAAAAGAAATGACAGAAGCTAGACATTTGGTGAATACCCTTGGGGGAGTACAGAGGCCAAAGGGTAAAGCAGAGAACTAAAAATGCAAGGAAGAAACAGAGAAATGTAAACATTTCTTGAAAAGGGGATGGATAGGAATATGAAGGTAAGCATCTTTGAGATCCAAGAAGTGCAGAAAAGTCTGGTGTAGAAGAAAAGGGAAAATAATCTGAAGAGAGAACATTCGAAAGGAAGGGATCTTGAGAAAGGTGTTGAGCTGGGAGAGATTCAGAATTGGTCTCTAGGTGCACTACTTTTTGGTTACCAGGAGCATCCAGGAAGTTGTTCCCAAGGAAGTTGAAAAATGCACAAAAAGGGAAGAAGGAATTTTCAAACCATGGAACATTCCTGACAGGGACAGAACCCAAGAGAATGTAGTGATTTTTAACCAATATGGAAGAGATAGAGAAAGTTAGAAGGATAACCAATTGTCAAAAGGAACCTAACTTATCCTGAAATACAGGTTTCCGGGAAACAGGGGGTCTGAGTAGACTTAGCAGGTGACACTTCTAGAACCCTTTTTACCCTAAGGTGGGGAATGAGATAACCTGCAAACAAAACCAGATTTGGAGGCATAATTCCGCGAAACATAGGAATGGGGGAAAACAAAAATATGATTCAACTCCTGTAAAACCTTACCCTTATCCTGGACAGACTTGAAAAATTCTGCAGCAGCAGCAGTCCCAAAGAGAGTTTTATTATCCAAAGGAGCATCCAGCAACTTAGCCTTAATGTCATCAGGCAAAGCTTGAAGATGAAGTCAAGAATAATGCCTCATAACAGAACCAAAGGAAGCAGCAGCCCTGGAGGAGGCATCAGCTGCATCACAGCTGCATTTGATAGAATGGTGAGCAACCTCAGAAATCAAACCCAACAGGGAAGTGACAGAAGCCTTTTCCTCACAATGATGAAAGTCAGAAACCAGTCTGAAACCTGAGAAAGGAGGGCCAAATCATACCAGACAAATGAGTCTGGTAGTTAATGGTCCGAAAGTATAAGATGGCAGCAGTGTAGATCTTTTTGCCCAACCTCTCCAGGGTCAAACTATCTTTATCTGAAGGAAGCAACTTAGTAGAAGGCAAAAGCTTAGAGGATTTGTCACAACAGAACAGACACAGAAGATGGATCAGCAGAAGGACATCTATAAAGAAATTTAAAGTCCTCAGGTACCTTGCAAAATCTATCAGGTTTCTTGGGAGCAGGGGGATGAGAACCTGCTGAAAAGGTACCCAGGAGGGAAGCCAGGAGAAGAGGAACAGCAGATGGTCTAAGAGAGTCCATCTGGATGAGCTCATAATATCTTTTCTGAATATCAGAAACTTCAGCAGAATCCCACTTAAAAAAACTTCCATCATGCAGGCAACAGTATCTTCCAAGGAGAGTTCCTCCAAAAGGGAATCAGGAGGAATGGAATCCTTTTCCTCTGAACAGTAGTCCAAGGGTCTATATTAGAACACTGAACATTCAAAATGTCGGGTGTTCTAATATCGACCCATTTACAGCGAACGCTGAAAATATCGAAGAAACAGAAAACCAAATTTTTTCCTAGGGAAAGAATTCGGCTGTCCATTTCTGTTGCTTCGGTATTTTCAGCGCTCTGGTAGAAAGTTACGGGTTGGGTTCAGGTAAGTGTGCAATTGTAAGGACGCGTGGGTTAGGGCGGGTTAGGTGCGTTAGGGTTAGGGCGCGGGTCAGGTAAGTGTGCGATTGTGTGGACATGAGGGTTAGGGCGGGGTAGGTGAGTTAGGGTTAGGGCGCGGTTGAGGTGTCTGTGCGATAGTGACGGACCTTAGGGTTAGGGTTAAGGTAAGTGGATAGTTGGTGGTGTATGTATAGTTTAGTGTAGGGTTAGGTGTAAGAGTTTAGGTGCATGTGTGTGGATTGCTGTTTGTTTTGTGTGCTTGTGTTGTGTGTATGTGTTTTGAAACAGCAAATTTTTTCCCTAGGAAAAAATTTGCTGCTCTGAATGTTCGATGTTTTGTATTTTTGATTGCTAGGGTTCGATATTAGAACACTCAACATTTTGAATGTTCGGTGTTCTAATACAGACCCCAGTCCAAGGGGAAGGGATCTGAGAAGACTAAGCCAAGGACTCTTCCTCAGAATCCAGGTCCTCATCTGAAGAAACTAACTACCTAGGCCGTTTAAGAAGAATACAGGACCATAGAATAGTCAGCACAGACACCCCTTGAAGAGGCTTTAAAACATTAAAGCACTAAATAACCCCCAAGTAAAGTTCTGCCTTTCATGTTGAAAATCCTTAGGTACAGGGGGAAATATGCTTGGTTTTCTGTTTCTTTTTCTGCAGGATGTCTGCATGGAACACCCTGGGAGGGTCAGACCACTATTGAAATTCAATAAGTGTAGTGGGAATCTCCTCCCTAACTAAAATCTGTGGAATCCCCTTTGGTCCCACAGATAATCAGCTGAGGTTCCCCCTCAACATCAGGAGCAGACATCTGTAAAACCTCCAAGGGCGTGCCAGAAGTTGGATCCATGCTGGTGTCAGAGTCATGGCAGAGGAATCCAAAACAAGTCACAGGAGGAATCTCTAGGCTTTCACCAGTATTGAGATAGATTCCAGGGGAGTCTGGACAGCAGCTGCATAAGACCTAAACTTTTTGCCTTTTTATTGGTAGATGGCTACCTCTCAGGACAAGAAAACTCCACCATAACATCTGAAACAAACTGCTTAAGATGTTGGTTTTCAAGGTAAATAGATAACACGGAGAAACGACTATGTAGGCTGCAAAGGACAAAAGCCTGGCAAACCGAAAACTGTGTATGGTCGTGGGAAGCACTCAAAGAGGAAAAACACTGGTTGTGATGATCTTTATGAGGAATTTGCCTCCTACACTGACATTTTCCCTTTCTGGATGACCTGAATCAAACAGCAGCAAAATAAGAGAAAAGGTAAAAGGAAACCCCAATGGGGTACTTATCGGAAGCATGGCTTGGTAACCAGCAGAGCAAAATGGCATTCAGACCAATGGATAAAGATGCCATTTGGACTGGCAGCAAAGAGGTTCGGACTGTGTGCATCTTTAAGTCACCTTTATGCATTGAGTCCTGCACGGGCAGCGCATGTGTGTGTGACATATGGCACCTATAAGTACTAATGGCTTTGCTATACTTGTCACATGCTGGGCTATCCTTGGCAGGATATTCCTTCTGTTAGGAATACTGCAACAGTGATAAGGAAGGACCTCTAATGTGAATCTAGGTGAAGGAAACTCGAATATAAGCTATGACTACTGTTTCTCTGAAGCAAAAATATATTAATGTAATTTTTTTTTTTTATCCTGACAAGGCCAAACCAAATACTTCAGATACAGAATGATATGGGAGCTGTCTATGGATGAAATTGCTGTCACTCCCATTTGCCTGTAAATAAGAATGCAGTGCAAGTCACATATATGTGTGTGTGGGCATGTGCATGTGTGTGTACACATCTTATGACGGACCTGCCTTGTCAGGAGCAGAGTGTGTGTGTGTGTGTGTGTGTGTGTGTGTGTGTGTGTGTGTGTGTGTGTGTTGAGGACACATGCATAACTTCTAGATGACAGTAAAAATAGCTAACAAGTAATTGTCTTTAAAAAATAAGGTAGAGAATACATCACAGAGCATCTATATGCTTAGACCTTCCAGGCTCTTGTTGAACCTCACACCCCCAGCTGTATAAAGGGATTTTTGCACAGTCTTGACAGAGAAAGCCCTCATCTTCAGCCTCTGCCCTGGGTCCCACCTAGTCTAAAACTGATTCTGCTTAGTGGCGTGCTCACAAGGTTGCTATTGCTTATTTGGAGGCTGGGGAATGAGTGGTCATTTTTTCCTTAACTTTCTTCACAGTCAGACATTACAGGCTTGCACCAAAGATCGTTATAGATTATCTAGAGGTAGTGTACTGTGTAGGAGCAACAAGCTGGAATACAGACGCACAGACATCTACATACATGATGATCTTTTGGTGGTAGTGGTAAGGAGTCATGTAGATCTTGATAGCATCAAGTTTAAATGTGTTACAGAGGAATCTCACTTGTTTACTTTTATCCCTGTTTGATATCAGCAGGATACACAGGATGTGGTAGTCTTGTGGGTTTAGGGTTGAAGAGGCATGCTGGTTATATGTATGACAGCAACAGCAATGTAAAATATATGATTGTGGCCATTTGTTCTTTCACTTTCATCCCAATCGAACAACCAAAGGGGTACACATAAAATGACTTATCTTTTGTTTTTGGGGGGGGGGGGGGTAGGGAGGCAGGCACTATTTCCATGTATGTGTTATGTACTCTTGTAAACATTGGTCTTTTTAATTTACTGGAAAAAGATGTTTCTTTATTTTTTTTCTTAGTCAAATTTTTGCATCATCATTCAATCAAAAGGATGGAAAATGTCTGTAAAATGCATAGCAGGGTATTTTAAACCCAGAGGCTTACTGAGGCCTACCAACCCCCACACCACCGGCATCTTTCAGTTATTTCAGTGCAATATTCACCAGTCACACAGTTTTAAAATAATGGAGGAAAAAGCTGAAGAGTAAGACAAGACACACAAACTCAAATAAGTCATCCAGACTGTGTAGATAGGTGTGTGTGTGTGTGTAGTGTGTGGGGGAGGGGGGCCATGCAGAAATTATCAGGAATTTTCACATTTGGTTGAAGATAATGCATGCTATTATGAATTCTGCTTATGTCTTTAACATCTACATGAACTTTACTTGCTTTACACAATTCAGTGTTTGCATTTTCATATATGCATTTCTAAACATGAAAAGAAACTGTGTGGTGAGCGATAAAGAGGTGGGACTATCTATTACTGAATGACCGATGACATTTGCATCTCGTCAGCAGTAGTTCCCCCATCCATACCTGTTCTGGATCCGCTGCTGCATCCGGTGATATTGTCAGGTCACATACCATTAAGCTCTGTAAGCACATGAGAGTAAACTGTGGTAACCACTGGCATTTTTGATGGACTTCTGGTTGAGCTAGAGGACATATGACAACTCTTTAGCTCACTCCCTAGTACCCTGTTCTTTTTGCCTTTTAACAGATAGCTTCCAAACTGAAATCAACAGTTTTCTAATCTATGACTGAATCGGTGATCTGTGCTTCATTTTTAATGCTGAAATACCTTCATTCCCAAAAAAAAAAAAAAAAAAAAAAACAAAGAAAAAAGAATAAGGGGAAAAAGTTTAACTCAGCCACTCACACTGCATACAGACAGCTTGTGTGTACAGTGCCTAAAGCTGGCAATTTTACAAGACACACTATAATAATGGACACCAGAGCTACATTGGTGGGGCAAAATTCAATGGATGCCAAACTGGAGTAAATAATGGCAGAAGTACAGAAAATAAACTCAACCTTTGTACTTTACATGGAAAAGACTGAGATGACTGAATGAGGTTAAGGATGCGCCTTTGACCTATTCTGAGTGAATATCTGAGCTGGATTCTTTGCTGGCTAATGTACTACAAAGACTGGTGGACCCAGAAACAAGGTTAGAGCACCTCAACCACAAGCAGATAGCTCAAGAACATCATGCCTACCACAAGAATTTATGGTTCATGGATGAAGTGTGGAGTCCAACAACTATCCACCTCTTATGTTAGACAGAACGGCAGAATGGACTGGTCTCTACTGGGATGTGATTATTTTAGAAAGGGCTCACAGTATTTCTGCCCAAAACACTCCAATGTCACATGCAAAGATCAATTTGGTACATTTCGCTATATCTGCTAGTACAATAAAAATATTTTGCTGCTTTGGTCACCTGGTAAGGCTTTATTATGAAGGGTCAGTGAATTTTTTTGTGTACAAGATAATGTTACTGAAACAAGGAAACAGCAGATGACTTTTAGACTGGTTATTAGACCATATTGTTAGAGAGGTTGGAAATGCCAGCTTCTTCATTTAGCCCAACTCAAAGTATTTCTTCACTCTGGGCCTAACATCTTAAACATGTTAGAAGAAGCAAACTCAAAGCTACTTGGCTCGTCTCCAGCAGCCAATCAGAATCCACTATCGGCAGCAAATAATGCTAGTTCTAACACCTTCCTCACCACATTTGAGACATGCTTGTATTTATACTTCCAAACCATTTTCTTTTTAAAAGGATCACTGCAGAGCAGAAGCAGTTAGGGCTACTGCAGAGCAATATCAGCAAGAATGGGTAATCTACAAACCGAAGTTAATGCCCCACATTTAATATACTGGTTACAGGTCACAGTGAGTGTTAACACTGATCCTTACATGCTTATGATTATGAATGAGAGTTAGTTTCACTGGTCTATACATTTACTTGGACTTGGAATCTGGTAACACTATTAACAGACAGACTAGGATATGTTGATTTAATGTATATGCTTTTTGGGTCATTCATTATTTGCACATACAAGGCCGGATTAATAAAGGTTACTACAAAGTGTACTCTGGTGTGCAACGTTTTGAATTCAAGAACAGCCTTATCTCCATGCTTGTGCTGTCTATTCACTCAGAAAGGTTACACTAAGTGATTAAGTGAACACACAGTGTACACTTTGAGGTAACCTTTATGAATCTGGCCTATAACCTTTCTGACTATGTTGAAATATGCGAAAAGGAAGGGACTTAGGGGAGAAGTTTGCAAGGGTGACGGAGTGGAATTTTGCATGTTTGCTCTCTCTCTCTCATTTTGGCAGCAAGTTCCTAGCCATACCCATCATCAAAATAATATGCACTCAAATGATATTGAATATAGCCCATTTGTGTTTCAACTGTTACTTTGGATTTTCTCTGACTAAGGTTAAACTATTCCCGGTGCCAGAAGTCTGCTCTTCAAATTTTCCCTTAGAACTAGCTGGTTTCTCAGTACTAGCAATAAAATCTGTATCCCTGTGACTAGCACTTGATCTATAACCTGCAGGAAAGCACTAGGAAGCCTTAAACTGATAAAAGCACTCAGCTCCTTGCATATAAGGAGAATGTAATAGTAGGCACTAAACAGCCTGTAATTGCAAAGTACCTTGCCAAGGTAAGGGAAAACTGCTCTTGTACTCTACAAAAGAAACACCGTACCAGGCATGTCCAAGGGTCAGCTTCCGGTGATTTCTCCAGTCCACCTGGTGAACCTGGGCATACTGGGGCAATGCAGCAATTGCCTCATACACAACCTTCTCCTCCTACCACCCAACACAACAACCTGCGAGAGATGCACTTGCATAGCTAGAAGCAAAGCTCTCTCCAGCCAAGATTGTTCTAGACAGTCAAGAGGAGAAGGTTAACACTTGCAATACATCTCAAGCAACACATAGACATTCAAAACTCACATCACCAACACTCACACATAGAAACACTAAACCCACATATGCGGCCCTTAACATTAACCTGCCCAAGCAACAAGGACCTCCAAAGCTGATACACAAACACCAATCACAACCAAAGTAATACACAGCTCAAAACACCAGTGTGCCACCCAACAACAGCCCCTAAGGCAAGACAACATACCCAAAATCTTAGTCAGAGGTGACTCCATAGTCAGGCACACTAATATCCCACTCACCAGGCTGGACAAGGAGAAAATTACCATCAGCTGCCTGTCGGGAGCCAGGATCCACCACATAATGCATGCACTCAAGTCACTCCAAAACAAGTATAAATATGACTCTGTCATTGTCCATGTTGGTGTGAATGACTTGAGACGTACCTCAGAGCACTCGGATCATGTGGCCCAGGCAGGTAGCATCCTGCCTTCGCCCAGAATGATACAACAGTATAAAGACAAAATGACTGACTTCAACAATTGGCTAAGTTTCTGGTGTCATTCAAAGGGGATCCAGTATTTGTCTGCCTGGGACGACATGACTGACAAACCACAATGCTTTGCCAGAGATGGTCTGCACCTGTCGTCCCTGGGATTCAGGTTAATGGCTAAGGCTCTTGCCACCCCCATACTGCCTTTTTTAGGCAAGGCTCAAATGACAAAACTAACACTGTAACAGATAAAAACATGCAAAATCTGAAGGTTATGCTACTCAATGCTGGAAGTCTAAACCTCAAAATGCACTCTCTCGAGGTACTCCTAAAAATAGAGAACAGATATCTGTGCAGTAACCGAGACCTGGTTCAAGGCTCCAGAGAGCACCCCTGCAATACCAGGCTACAAATCTTAGCACACTTTTTGGCCACCAAACCAGGACCGAAACACTAAAGGTGGTGGAGTGTCCATATTCACCAAGAATATTCACACCTCCAGGCTAGTTGCCCAACACGAGTCTGAAATATTACAGGTGCAACTAACACTAGGTAAGACTTCAGTCCAAATTTTAGCTTGCTACAGATCCCCCACCATGCCCCAAGATTCTCACTCACCTTTCTAAACATACTGGAAAAATATTAAGATACAACCTGACACCCTGATACTGGGTGATTTCAACTACCCTGCCATTAAATGGGAAAACTACTTGGGTACCAACACCTTTGCCCAGTGGTTCTTGGAATTTATGGCTCAAATATCCTTGACCTGGTCATTACCAACATGGGAGATCGATGCTCCACACCAGCAGTCACCCATTCCACCCCACCCCAGTAGGAAACCTCCATAAAAAGTACAGTTTTGTACCTACCATAAATGTAGATGTTCAAGATCCACATTGCTGCAGTCCTTTCTTGCCCCAGATGTCAGAAGACCTTAAAAATAAAGGTCAAAACCAAAAGACAGCAAACAAATAACCAACCACCCTTGCACTAACTATATGTACAATATATATACAATATGTACACAACCACCTCCAACTACAGAGGGATGGAGGGAGGGTAAGGGACTGCAGCAATGTGGATCTTGAACATCTACATTTATGGTAGGTACAAAACTGTACTATGTTCTTCATCTCACATTGCTGCAGTCCTTATAGAATCCCAAAGCAGAGGTGAGGATGGCTAACTATAAGGAAGCAGGAGCTGCCAAAATGCCCTGGGCAAAACCAGCCCTGGACTTAGAGTAAAGTGGCAGGTGATAATGCCTAGAGAAAGTATGCACAGAACTCCAAGTAGCTGCCTCCAAAATATCCTTGGTTGCCACTCCCTCAAAAAGCTGTTGAAGTGACAGTAGCCCTAGTGGAATGAGGCCTAATCCCAGCTGGAACCTCCTTGCCATGATGGGAATAACCAATCCACTTAGAAATAGTTTGTTTTGACACAGGCTTGCCCTGAGAACTCAAAGCAAAAGAAACAAACAACTGCTGAGACAGCCTGAACCCTTTAGTTCTGTCCAAATAATAACGCAACTGCCTGTGTACATCCAAAGTGTGCAAAATCTTTTCCCCCTTATTTTGGGGATTTGCATAAAAAGTAGGCAAATGAATAGTCTGGTTTAAAGCCACACTAGAAACCACCTTAGGCATAAAGGAAGGATTAGTAATGATACCCTATCCTTATGGAAAATCAAGAAAGGCTCAACTGCCATAAGGGCCTGTAATTCAGAAACCCGTCTTGCAGAGGTAATGGCCAACAAAAAAGCAGTCTTCAATGATAAATATTTCAACTCAGCAGTAGCTGCAGGCTCAAAAGGTTGTAGAGTGAGTTTCTCCAACACAAAATTGAGATCCCAAGCAGGAGTAGGAGCTCTTCGTGGGTCTTATATTCTTTGCCCCTCTAAGAAATTGCTTGAACAAAGGATGAGAAAACAATGGCAATCATAGTGAGCTGAAATTGCTGCAGCATGAACTTTAATAGAAGAGAAAGACAAACCTTTGTCTAGTAACTCAGTAAGATATTGAAGAGCCACACACAAATTAGGCTCAGAAACATCAAAATCTTTTGCTGCACTCCAAAATAAAAATCTCTTCCATTTATCAGCATACACTTTCCGTGTACTAGGCCTTCTAGCTTCCAAAATAACATTCAAAACTTGCTCCATTATGGTTCAAAACAGAATATGCCAGGCTGTTAGGTGCAGAGAGTGAAGCTTGACATTGAGCAAATGGCTGTCCTCCTGTGACAACAGGTGTGGAATCGAAGGCAAAGGCCATGGAGGCTTCCGTACTAGACTTCTTAGTAATGGGTACCAGTGCTGTAGAGGCCAATCTGGAGCTATTAAAATCATCCTTGGCTTGTCCTGTCTGACCTTCAGAAGTACCTTTGGGAAAGGCATACACATGAAGATTGCTCCAATTGAAAGAAAGAGCATCCACTCTCCAAGCTGTGGGATGAAACCTTTTTGTGCAAAACTTTGGCAGCTGATGGTTTAGTGGAGAAGCGAACAGATCTATGTCTGGAGTTCCCCATGACACTGTCAATTTCTGAAATACATGAGGATACACATCTGCTAAGGAGTTCTGTGCTCCTGGCAGAAACCTTGCCTGAAGATTGAGCTGTAAACTGAGAGCAGTCTCCCACAAAATCATTGCTTGCCTGCATAGAGGATAAGAATGTGTTGATGTACCACATGACAGTTGTGTTGTCTGTTAGAATCAACACCTGTCCTGGAAGAAGGAATTCCTTGAAAGCCATTAATGCAAACTGGACTGCTAACATCTCCTTCATGTTGATATGTAGATGTTGTAGTCTGACAGGCCACTTGTTTTGTATCCACTTTCCATATAGATGAGCTCCCCAAGCTTTGTCTGAGGCATCTGTCGTTAAAATCTGACTCGCCTCTGGCCGGGTCACAGAGAGTCCCTTATTTAGGTGACATTCCTGAGCCCACCACAAAAATTCCTTCTGAATGCAAGGTATTATTTGAATGACAGTGTCCAGATCCTGGCAGTGCTGTGTCCATACATTTTGAGATACCATTGTAGCTTCCTCATATGCAGTTTGGCATTGTATTCAGTCTCACACCCAGAAAGCACATGTCTTGAGAGGGTACTAGACTGGACTTTATTTCGTTCACAGAATACCCTAGGCATCTTAGCACTGCTATCACATATTCCAAATGATGACCTTCCTTGAGAGCTATTACTGGAGCCAGAACGATAAGCCAAAGGGCAATGCAGAGAACTGAAAGTGAGAAGTCCCAGCGATACTTTCTGCAACTGAGTCAGATAGGAACATGAAGGTAAGCCTCCTTGAGATCCAAAGTTACCATCCAATGATCTTTGCCCAGCAGAGGTAAAAGCTGCTGCAACGTCAACATTTTGAACTTGGGAATGTCCAGATAAGTGTTGAGGATAGATAAATCCAAAATTGGTCTCCACGTGTTCCCCTTCTTTGGTACTAGGAACAGGCGAGAATAAAATCCTAGGCCCACTTCTGGCAGAAGCAACAGAGAAACCTGTTTGTGAGCCTCTATTCTTTGTTGAGGAGGAACGTCTGGCATGCCTTTGAAAGGAGGCAAGGTATGGAAATAAAACCTGTAGCCGTGGTGTATGATATCCAATACCCATCTGTCCTGGGTAATTAAACTCCAATTTTCTTTGAAAAGTGCCAACCTTCCTCCCAAAGGTGCTGCCAGCAGGCTCTGGCAGCTGAAAAGGTAGGTCATTGGGTCTGCTCCTCACCGAAGCCTGTGCAGGAGAACTCCTGTTCTAGGCCTGAAAGAGCCCTGAGCTCTGCCCTTACCACGTCTAGATCTACCCCTAGACTGGGGATCATAAGAAGGATCGTCCACCCCTTAGTAGGCCAATTTCTACTAAATTTTGGAGGCTGGACCTGCAAAAAATCATTAACAGTCTGCATAGACTTAGCCTTGTCTTCCATTTTCTTTAAGACTGTCTCAACAGGAGGACCAAACAACACGTCAGATTGTAAAGGAGCATCTAAAATCCTTGTTTTAACATGTTCAGACAAATTCTGATCCCTCAGCCAGGCGTGCCTGCGAAGAACAGTCCCAGTGGCAGCCACAGCATCAAAACCACATTGCAAAGAATGCTTACCCACCTGTTCAGAAACATGTACTAAATCTTGCAACTCTTTACAATCAATACCTACTGCCAGAGCATCAACCTTAGACTTCAATTGTGAAAGGAGATAGTTTTGATATTTCAACATGTGAAACTGGCAATTCAGAGCCCTCATAGCAAGAGTGGAAGAAGTATAAACTTTCTTTCCCCATCTATCCAAGGCCCTAGCCTCCTTGTCTGTAGGAACCGGATTCTTAAAAACAGAAGCTTTACCCTGGCTAACAGTTTCTGGGTCTGCCCTAGGACTCTTAAAAAGATACTTATGAACTTCAGGCACCCTGTAATACCTATCCGGTTTAACAGGAGCAGGAGGCAAAGAATCAGGATTAAGAGAAGCCTCTGTAAAAACATCTTCCACTACATCCAAAATAGGAGGTATAGCCAAAGGCCTATGCTGGGGTAAAAACAGAAATTCCCTAAGCCGTTTCCTGGAATCAGAGAAGTCCTGACCTTCCCACTTAAAATGCTCCCTCAAGGAATGAAGAGTTTCTGAAAAAGAAAAATCCTCAGGAGGAGTAGCAGAAGGAGTAGAATCATCCACATCAGAATCAGAATAAGGAGAGTACTCCTGCAAGTCTTCAGAAGACTCTGAAACATCTGAAGCTTGCTCAAACCCCAGCTCAGGCTCCACCCTAGGTCTCTTAGCAGGAGGCATAGAACCCTAATTAAACTAATCAAATCTTCTCCCATTTTAAGCATATACTTATTTAGCATAGTACCTGTAGAGCTAGATGTAACACCAACTGAAGCTATACCTGTCCTGCCCCGGGAGAAGCCTTAGAAACAGAAGGAAGGGAGGCCTCAGCCTGACTTGCCTTCTGAGAGGCCACATCTTGCAATAATAAGGTCTCACTGTGGGAACACAAAGAAACCTTCGGTGGAGGCACCGGCTCCACCGACACCTCAGAACCAGCGTCCGGTACAGGCGGTTCTTCTAGCCAACTGCCTTGTCCTTGCGCTTCTTCGAGGCGAGCATCCGGCGGCATGTTATAATTGCACCGCTTCCCAAAGACTAACCTTGCACAATCCAACCTTCTCTTAATAGTGCGTTTATTAAATCTAGCACAAGGCGACAGCCAACAACGTCAGGCCCTAAGCAAGGAATACACAAAGTATGATAATATCTGTTTCATTAACTTTTCTGACATCCAATGACTGAGGCAAGAAAAACTAAAATATTCTAGCGGGGGTACTTTAACTTTGAACTCGGTCTGAAACTTCAAAATCTCAGAACGCCAACCGGCTTGCAATGCTGCTTCTGCATCGGACCATGCGGCAAAAGACTGAGGATATAGTTAAATGCGCCCTGACCGTGGACAGCGGACTACCCAAGTGTAAGGACTGCAGCAATGTGAGATGAAGAACATCATCTCCAAAGCCAACTTCAAGCTACTCAAGTCAGAAGTGACCAACTTCACGACACCCATGCAGATAGGAACTGAAATTTCGACTGCTGAATCCTACACTAAGGCACTGTATGAGCATATCCACTCATGCATTAACATTCCAAATAGAAAAAAATGCTCTCCTCCAAAAAAAGGAAGCCACTCTGGTGGTCCCCTGCCATAAACAAGTTATAGAACAGAAGGAAGAAACTGTTATAGAAAAAAGGAAAATCCCAGGATACAAAAAACTCCCTTACCAGCCTCAGTAAGAAGCTGAGATTCCTCATAAAATCCTTCAAAGCTGGTTATGAAAATAAAATTGCCAAAAATTCTAAGGACAACCACAAGGCATTCTATAGTTATGTCAAGAATCTAAATGGCAATACTCAGATATGCTCTGAACAACAACAGAATGGCACTAAATATATTGATCTTAAGGATATTGCCAATATCCTAGCGGATCGATTCAGTGTCAGTTTCACCCCCCTCTCACCCGCTAAAAGGCCCATCTCAATACCAAAAGATTGCCAAATGCCGGTAATCATGGCTACACAGGTAAAAACGCACCCTCCAAAGCTAAGAATACAGCATCCATGGGACCAGATGGCATTCTGAGCTGTATACTACATGAACTACAAAATGAACTGGCACCTCACCTAAGTGTCATGTTTAATCATAGCCTCACCTCAGGCTTTGTGCCCAATGAGTGGTGCACAGCTACAGTTATCACACTCCACAAGGAGGGGGGGTCCACCTTGGACCCCAGGAACTATCGTCCCATCAGCCTAACGAGCCTGATCTGCAAAGCCATGAAATGCATTATCAGGAAACTTATAAACAAAGACATTGGCAAGCTTCAAACACTGGACCCCACTCAGTTTGGTTTCATGAAGGGCTGATCTTATATCCTCAACCTGACTGACTTCTTTGAATCAGTCTCCAGAGCCAAGGACGAGGGTAAGACCGTCCACACAGCCTATCTGACCTCGCCAAGGCCTTCAGCACCATCCCCCATTCTGGAATCATAGACAAACTTACTAAGCTGGGCATTAATTCCTACGTCACTTGATGGGTCGCAAACTGGCTTACTGACAGAACCCATACTTTAAAAGGAGCCAACTCCAAATCCAACTTCAGACAAGTGACATGTGGAGTACCTCAGGGTTCAGTCCTGGGATCGCTCTTGTTTGGCATCTACTTCTCTGAAGTACAGGCCAACACCGAGGGACTCTGGCTAACAAAGTTCGCAGATGACTGCAAACTGGCAGCCATCATCAAATCCCCAAATGATGTGGATATGCTACAAAAGGGTTTTACTGAGACAGATGCTTGGTGCCAGAGCCATGGGCTCAAGCTCAATGCCAAGATATGTATAGTTATCCCCTATGGGAAAAATATGTACCCATGAATTACCACATAAATGGCAGTACACTAAACACCGAAAGTGTGATAAGGGACTTGGGGACACAGGTGGACAGTGGTCTCACCTTCGATAACCACATCGCCACAACAGTCAGGAAACCCTTCTATGTGGCACATCTCATTACTAAGGGCTTTTCATCCAGGAAAAAGGAGGTCATTGTCCCACTGTATTCATCCCTCATTATTTGGTATGAACCTCACAAGAATCTGCAACAGTTGGAAAGGCCGCAGAAATACCTTACTAAAAAGAATCACAGGCCTAAAGCAGATGCCCTATGCTGACAGTCTAAAAAAAACTCCAGCTATACTCTGTCGCATATCGTCTACTCAGAGGTGATCTCTGCTTAACATACTAGGCCATGACAAACCCAAAGCTGTTGACCATGCTCCACTTAAAGAAATCCCAATCCCTCACCACGCTCTCCAGGGATTTAAACCTGGTCATCACAATAAACAAAACATGCTGGAGGGATAGATTCCTGTCCCAGAGACTCCCCATTGTGTTGAATAGACTGCCCATACATGTCTAGCAGAGCGCCTCTTTGGCCCTCTTCAAAAGAAACCTTGACGATTGGATGGGAGATAGGAAATTCACCCCGGGGTTCATGTCAGTTGTCCTTCTAGACAGGGGACCAGGGAAGTAAAATTCCTGGGAAAAAATAGCCGGGGAAATGTTATGGCTAGGCTTGTATAGGCCCTACGGCCGATAACCTAGTACCAACCTATGAACCTACACTACTGCTTATCCTCTTGATATGCAACAGACTTGGTGCTGCTTACTTGTAAATCCTGGGAAACACCATTTTTATGGGATCACTGGGAACTGCTACAGGAATTTACATGGGATGATTTGTTTTACAGCTTCTCTATGGGTGATTGTTCTCTTCTTGTTTTAGTCTGTCCTGGAATAAACTAAAGAGCTAATCTTAACATATAATTAGCTATGCTGAGATTTCTTACTTGGAATATTAATGGGATTAAACACCCTATTAAAGGAGAAAGAGAGTTTTGTTACTTAAGTAAGTTAAATTCAAAGAAAAACAAGAGAAGCGGCAGCTACACTTCTACAAACAACCAAAAAACAGAAAAAAGATGTGCAAATGAATTGCTTTTGTCTCTTCTGCTATAGGGACTTCATCAGAACTAAACAGATGACTGATACCTCAATTTATGCTATTCCCTCAGACATACTAAGCTCTTTTACCCAACAAATGTGTTAATTGGTTAATTGATCAACCTATTAAATGAAACAACCTGCCACAAATCATTAAATGGTGTAGAAGTTAAACAGACACAACTTAGGACAAAAATAAACCCCAACTACATTTGTAAAAATGTTGTTGTGTCTTTCGGCTTATCCCGGTTAGGGGTCGCCACAGCGGAACTCCGGTCCGCTAATGTTTGGTAGTGGATTTTTATGTGCCGAGTTACCAGCCCTGACGCACAACCTTCAATGAAGGCATGCCCATTCACGCATGCCTCCACACAGAAGACGCTCTAGCTGAGAATCGAATGTGACGTCTTGCTGTGAGGCGACAACGCTACTGCAGCACCACTACTGCGGAATCAGATTTGTATCACTTAAACATACGCTGAAATGTACATAAAAATGTGTAAATGTGTATATAAAAATATATAATTAAAAGCATCTGAAAACATCCTGAAAAGTATGTATATATGAAAGGTACATCAAATTAATATCTTGCCGATTTCATAATTTCGCTGCCCTCATTTTTCGAACTGGGATCATTGACACATTATAGTTTAAACTGGGTGGTTTCATGGCATTCAAATCGAACTGCCAGTATTAAGTCACTATATTCCAACTTGGTCTCCCAGCTACCTCCTCTAGGGTTAACAGTAATTCACTCAATAACACCAGAGTGGAACTTTTTTAATGTGACACAAACTAAACAGTGGCTGTACAGTGACCTGGTTGTTATATCATGAGTGTTCGTAAATTCACTTTCTAAAATGACACTCTGGGGTATACATCACACCTTTAGTACAATTGCCACTTTGTAACTTAACCTTAAGGTTGTTGGATCACAATTCTATATACTTCAATTCATATTATAGTGGAATTGTTTAGTGTCCACACTTCCTTCTCTCTCCTATAGCCAAGTAAGTCAAAGTTTTTAGTTGAATCTAGAACAGAGGCTGCAGTTAAAAAGGGATAATTAGTAGGGAATATTAAACAGTGCATGATAACTATAGGAATCAATCAAAGGAAATTAAAAAGTATTGGGAAGAGACTGGATAAGCAATTCACAAGGAAACAGTGGGAGAAAGTATGTATAGCTCCTAAATATGAAACCAAGTCTAGACGATTTAGGATTTTTGCTTGTAAGTGTTTGCATATGTATTTTATACCCCAAGCAGATTTCAAAGAAGTTTTCCTCAGGTAGACAGCAATGTTGAATGTGTGATAGGGAAAGAAAGAGGTAACTGAGAATGTATTTTTGAGAGTATAATTAGTTGATATTTTCAAAAAAAAAAATCCCTACCGATTACTCTGTCAGAATTATTTGGAGGAGCAAACAGTTGTAACCAAGGAAATTATTTTGAGAGCTTGGACATAAGATCTGAATTGCCTAGACACAGTAAGGCCTTGTTAAGTTTAATTCTATTGGCTACCAAAAAAGCAATTACTAGAAAACAGAAACTAAAATCTAAGCCAACTGTATTAGAAGTATTTAATGCTGTAAGAGCGATAAATGAACTGGAAGAAGGATCTTTAGAAAAGGGAAGGAACAAATTGCATAAAAATAAATGGAATTTTTGGGACCAGGAGGAAGAGTGAGGTTTAAGAGAAGGTGGGAACTGAATAACTTATGTAATGTTGGACTGAAAAACAGGTAGTATAAAGAACGAGAAGATGTAATGTGTGCAAATATAAAACATGTTAATGTGGTTTCTTTTCTATCAATTTATGCATACATATGTCAAACACGATCTTTTAATAAGGGTGTTTAAAAAAATGTATACTGACGATAAGTGTTTATGCATACCTATGTCAAACATATTTTAATAAGGGTGTTTAAAAAATGTACACTGACAATAAATGGTCACATTAAAAGCAAGGGAGGTATGGAATAACAGCTTCAGTATGTAGAAAGGTTAAAAAGGCAAGGGATTTACAGAAGCAAAAAAATAAATAAAAGTGGAACATGAAAGTCTGAAGATCAACTGAAAAAGGCTACGAAGTCTATGCAAAAATAGTTAGAAAACTCTAATGGACATAGAGCAATGACTTTAAAATTATTTTGACAACAACCTCAGTGCAACCAAATTACTGGTGAAATGTCTGAGGCAACAAAAGTTTGAAAGGATAAGTAAAATCAAGAAATATGAGAATGGCAAGATAGAAGTGGACTTAAGAAAAAATATGAATGTAACTGTGAATTATTAGAATACACAATATAAACAAGGCCAGGGATTCATTAACGCCTGCACTAAATGTATATCATTTTGAGTGAACAGACAACACAAGCATAACTCGCACCTTCTTCCTCCTAACTTTAGAATTTCTTGTAGCCTTAAACATGGAAGGGAATTCATAAAGGTTACTATGAAGTGTAGACCACATGTACACTTACTGTAATCTTTCTGAGTGACTAGAAAGTACAAGATGTGTGGTAGGGATGTTCCTGAATACAGACTGTGTGTACACTTAGTATAGGCATTAATGAATCTGGCCACGTACACCAAAATTAAAGTAAGGGAAAATCAAGCCTACAGGGAAAAGCCTGGTAGTGATGGAATTCTACCTGAAGTGTGAAAAAAAGGAGAAGGAGATTATAAAAGTCTGGCTAGTATTTTTCAGCAACATTTCTTCTGGGTGGGATATGCTTTGGAAAGAAGCATTAGTGGTAGCTATACCAAAGGAGAGGAATGTGCCCCTTGATCCAAGGTCATACAGACCAATTTTGATTCAGAATCATGACTGACACTTTTGCCAAAAAGAATAATTATGAAATTAGAGACACAGACCAGTGTGGATTTATAGAAGATAGGCAAACATTTGATATTAACAGAACCTTTAAAATTCAAAAGGAAGCAATCAACAATAATTTATTTATGTTAATAGACTTAAATACTGAAAAACATTTTACAGGGCGAGTTGGGAATTTAGGGAGAGATCCTGTGATGCACTTAGGTTTCTACAAACATGGCTAACATTATTTAATATCTACAGAGAAGCTGAAGCTATGACGGTGAGCCCTCTTAACATACTGAGGCTTACAAAGGGAGCTAGGCAGAGTTTAGGCACAGTGTCCAACAAGATAACAGGATTACACTGGCATTTGGGAAAATCGAGGAAATGAATATAAAGAACACTATGTATAGCCTTATACACATAAAACGTATTAAGCAAGTTAAACTGTAAGAAAAAAAATAGATCATCAATTGGTTATACTATATATGAGAAGAAGAAATACACAGGAGAGAATGTCATGAGCATGTAGAGAAGGAAGAAAAGTATTAGATTTTCAGAGCAGATGATAAAATGAGATGAGGTAATAGAAAGTACAGTTTTGTACCTACCATAAATGTAGATGTCCGATAGACATGCAACTGCAGTCATAACATGTGGGTTGTCCTGCCTCAGGCAGCCCTCGGTCGGCCGGATTCCAAAGTCTGGGTCCGACGTCGGCTGATGTCGCATTTCTCTCTCCGACGTCAGAGCGGCTAGAGTACATAAGCATCAGCCGACGCCATTTTCTTCAGTGTTTCTTGCCCCAGATGCCAGGTGCCCTCCAAGGAAGGCTGTAATCAAATTGGAAGACAAAAACAGGATTCCAAACAAATAAATGAGCAATAAAACAAATACACCATAACAGATATCCCCAGCTAAGAGTAACAGGGATAGGAGTGGACCCTAGGCATAGAGGGGTATGGAGGGAGGGAAAATCCGACTGCAGTTGCATGTCTATCGGACATCTACATTTATGGTAGGTACAAAACTGTACTATGTCCTTCAAGAATGCAACTGCAGTCATAACATGTGGGTAGAATACCAAAGCTTAGCTGGGGGAGGAGGTATGCTCTAGGAAAGAGATGGTGTGGCAATCAAACCCTGCAGGACTGCCGAAGCAAAGCCTGCTCTGGATCTGGAGTATAGAGGGAGATTGTAGTGTTTGGAGAATGTATGCACAGAGCTCCATGTAGCAGCTTCTAGAATGTCCTTGGTAGGCAGCCCTCTTAAGAATGCTGTAGAGGTGGCTGTAGCTCTGGTGGAATGTGGTCTGACATTGGCTGGAACAGTCTTTCCATGAAAGGAATAACAGAATCTGATGCAATGTCCAATCCATTTAGAAATAGTCTGTTTTGAAATTGCTTTTCCTTGGACTGCAAAAAGTTGGTCAGACTTCCTACTGGTCTTGGTTCTGTCCAGGTAGTATCGAAGTTGTCTGTGAATGTCCAAGGTATGCAACAGTCTTTCCCTTATTCTCAGGATTGGGAAGAAAGCAGGCAGATGAATGGCTTGATTTAAAGAAACCCTAGATACCACCTTTGGCATAAAAGTAGGGTTGGTCCTTAATGAAACCCTGTCTCTATGAAAAATAATAAAGGGTGGTATTGCCATTAGGGCCTGTAGCTCCGAAACCCTTCTTGCTGAGGTAATTGCCAACAGGAAAGCTGTCTTCCATGAGAGAAATTGCAAGTCAACTGAAGCTGCTGGCTCAAATGGAGGTAGTCAGTTTTTCTAATACAAAATTGAGGTCCCAGGCTGGCACTGGGGCCTTTCTTGGTGGCTTAATGTTCTTGATTCCCCTGAGGAATTGTCTTAGTAAGGGGTGAGAGAAAACAGGAGGATCAGTGTTGTAGCTAGCTGAAATAGCAGATGCATGTATCTTTATGGAAGAATATGAGAGGCCGTTCTTTAACATATCTGCCAAATATTCCAAGATGAGTGGGATGTTCAACAATGACGCATCATGTCCCTTGCTGGTATTCCAATTGCTGAATCTTTTCCACTTTGCTAAGTAAACCTTTCTGGTGGATGGTCTTCGAGCCTCTGTTAGTATCCGCTGAACTTCCTTGGAGAGATAAGCTGAAGTTATTTATGGGATCTCCCAGGCTGTTAGCTGCAGTGTCTGAAGATTTGGATGCAGTGTTTCGAAATTGTGTTGAATCAAAAGTAGAGGCCACTGGGGGAGGACCCACCTCCTGGTGTGACATATGCTCTGTAGTAGTGGGTACCAGTGTTGTCTTGGCCAATCCGGAGCTATTATGATTCCTTTGGGCTTCTCTGCTTTGATCTTTAGTAATACTGAGGTCATCAGTGGCAGAGGTGGGAATGCATAGATTGCTAGGGAGTTCCAGTTGAATGAGAGGGCATCTATTTTCCAAGCTTTTGGATGGTATGTCCTTGTGCAAAATTTTGGTAGAAGATGGTTGAGGTGAGAAGCAAATAGGTCCACTTCTGGCTTGCCCCATGTCGAAGTGAGTTGTCTGAAGGCCTTCGGATGTAACCTCCACTCGTGTGGATCTGTGAAATTCCTGCTTAGGCTGTCCGTCAACACATTGTCTTTTCCTGGAACAAACTGGGATTGTAACTGGATGTTTAGGCTCAGTGATTTCTCCCAAAGCTGCATTGTCAGTCTGCAAAGGAGGTAAGAGTGGGTGCCCCCCTGCTTGTTTATGTACCACATCACAGTGGTGTTGTCTGTCCGTATCATTAAATGGCCTTGCTGGAGTTGGTGTTGAAAAGCCTCGATGGCATGCATTACTGCCAGCATTTCCTTTTGGTTTATATGCAGATGTGTTTCCTTTGGAGACCATTGTCCTTGTATACACCTGCCTTCCATGAGCGCCCCCCATCCAAGGTCTGAGGCGTCTGTAGTCATGGTCTGTGTTATCTGTGGTTTTTTGAATGACATACCTGTGTTTTCCTGGCTCACCGAGGCCCACCATAAGAATTCCTTTTGTAGGCATGGAATGAGTGGTATGATTGTCTCCAAGTTGTTGCTGTGTTGAGACCGAATGTAGTTTTGCTAATGGAACCAGTAGAATGCAGGATGCCATGTAACCCAGGGCCTGTAGGAATCTCCTTGCAGTCATCTGGGTGAGTTTTGCTAAACCTTTGAAGTAATGAGTTAACTTCTCTTGCTTGTCTTCTGTCAGGTAAGCCATCTGAGAGGCTGTGTCTAGTCTGGCTCCTAAGAAGATTATTTGCTGGGATGGCTGCAGTCTTGACTTTTGGAAGTTGACTGTGTATCCCAGAGCTTGAAATCGTATGACATAATCCAGGTTTTTGTCAACATCAATTTGTCGTCCGCTTGTATGAGGCAGTCAATTTGTATACCCTGGAGCCTGCAATGAGCAATTACTGAAGCCAGGCATTTTGTAAATACTCTGGGCCGAGTAGATAAGCCAAATGGCAATGCTGAGAATTGATAATGCTCTGGCCCTGCAAGAAATCTGAGGTATCTTCTGCAGCTGTGTCTGATAGGGACATGCAGGTATGCCTCCTTGAGGTCCAGAGTAATCAGCCACGACTCCTTGCCCAGCATGGGAAGGAGTTGCTGTAGAGTCAGCATTTTGAACTTTGGTACTATGAGAAAGGTGTTTAATGCGGACAAGTCCAGTATTGGTCTCCATTGAGATTCTTTTCTTGGAACAAGGAACAGTCTTGAGTAATACAGCTGGTCTTGTTCTTGTTGTGGACCTCTTTCTATTGCTTTCATTCGAGTCAGCAGAGTGATTTGCTTGATAGCCTCTGCCCTCTGATTTTGTGGTAGGTTTGGCATGCCTTGTTTTCTTGGTAAGGTATGAAAATGAAACCTGTACCCTCGGTCTATAATGTCCAAAATCCATTTGTCCTTTGTCAGTCTGTGCCAGTTTTCTGCAAACAGAGATAATTTCCCACCAAGGAGCTTCTAGTTGTTCCCTGGTAGTAGAGGAAAGTCATTGAGTTTGTGGTTGTTGGGCAGGTGAAACCCTCGTCACTTCCTTGGTTTCCTGGCTGCCATTGTCCCTGTAGGGCCTCTGTATTGGCCTCTTCCTCGCGTCTGTTCTTACCCCTTTGAAACTTTTCTGGATTAGGAAAGGACCAGTTTTTTGAAGGCCAATTCCTACTGAATCTGGGGGGGTTGAACCTGGAGGAAATCTTTCACAGTCTGAACTGATTTTGCTTTTTCTTCGATGGTCTTTAACACATCCTTAGCATTTGCACCAAAAAGCTTGTTCTTTTCCAAAGGTGCATCCAGAAGTTTTGCTTTTACATGATCTGGTAGAGGTTGATCTTTTAACCAAGCATGTCTACGAATCACTGCCCCTGTCATAGCTGCCTTACATGAAGCTTCCAGTTCATCATATCCACACTGCAGGAAGTGATTGCTTACTTGCTGAGTGTTATGTACAGCTTCCTGCAGTGTCTTCCTGTCTAAAGGATCAGGAGAAGCTAATGTTTTTTGTAAATCTTCTAAGAGATAATCCTGATATTGTAACATATGAAAAAGGCAATTTAAAGCTCTCATAGATAAGGTAGTGGATGTGTAAACCTTTTTGCCCCATCTCTCTAATGACCTCACTTCCCTGTTGGAGGGCAAAGGATTTTTTGAGGTGGAGGCTGAAACTCCTTTAGGCCCCTGTGAAATAGTTTCCAAATCAGCAGTATGGGCCCTGAATAAATGGGAATGAGATTCTGGGACCCTGTAATACCTGTCTGGCTTGGCTGGAGCAGGAGGAAGAGAATCAGGGGTAGCACTAGAGTCAGAATACAAATCATCCAGAACATCAAGTACAGGAGGAATAGCTAAGGGCCTGTGCTGAGGCTTCTTAAGGAAAGTCCTCAGGCGTTTCCTAGAATCAGAATATTCCTGACCTTGCCACTTGAAATGTTCCCTCATGGTGTGCAGAACTTCCCCAAAAGAAATATCCTCAGGCGGGAGGCGAAGGGATGGAATCTTCTGCATCCGAGTCCTCATAGGTCTGGAAGAGCTCTTCCTGGCTATCAGAGTGGACAGTGCCCCCAGAATCTTCATCTGAAGGAATAGGGTCAGAGGGTTCAACCCGGGGCCTTTTATCAGGAGGAGGCTGGGATGCTCTCTCAGGGTGGGCCTGTGAACCTCTAATCATGGAAATTAAATCAGCAGCCATGGACATAATTTGTGTCTCCGGAGTCGGCTGAGGTAAGGATTTAGAAGTAATATGCTTTGTTTTGCTGGCTGCCTTAGCCCTAGTGTAGGCCTTAATAGACATGGCCATAGGAGGCCTGGCAGCTCCACGTGCAGGAGTGACCTTGTCTACAGCAATGGTCTCGGGCATTTCCTCGGTTTCGGTATCAGGAGGAAAAACTATAACTGGCGGAGTAATGTCTGGAATCGGAGTCGCCGGTAATGCGGTGTCTTCGGTTCGGAGCGGTGGAGACCGTCTCAGAGGGAACCGGAGCACTTTCGCTAGGTTTTGGCATGGAGTCGGTGGTAGGCGGGCCGAGGATGTCGGTCCCGGTCTTTGCGCTTTGGGAGTTTGCGATGTCGGAAGATCCGGCGGCATGGTGTAAGCAAAATTATCGCGAAAAATCTTCAGCGAACTCCGCCCGGCGCCTGAGAGTGCGCTTGTTGAAGTGAGCACAGGCTACACAGGCTGAGGGTCTGGGCCCAGGCAAGGGAGGCAGTAAGAGTGGAAATCCTTATGAGGTATTTGTTTACCACAAAAAGACAATTGTTAACTTTTTCAGTAATTTCTGACATCGGCTGAGGCAAGAAAAGGTCCCCAACGGGGTATGCTTTGATGACTTGATTGTCGAGAATACAGGAGCTGACCGACCGGCACTTGCGAACTGCTTCTGCTTGGCAAGAAAGACTGAAGAAAATGGCGTCGGCTGATGCTTATGTACTCCAGCCGCTCTGACGTCGGAGAGAAATGCGACATCAGCCGACGTCGGACCCAGACTTTGGAATCCGGCCGACCGAGGGCTGCCTGAGGCAGGACAACCCACATGTTATGACTGCAGTTGCATTCTTGAAGGACATCAGGATGAAACTAAAAAATGTATTGTCGCATTCTCATCGACTTGCATATACAGGTCTAATATCTGAGTTCAGGGAAGATATGTGGAGGTTGGAAAGCAATTTTGTTTAACAAAAAGTAAGGGAAACTAGAACAGAAATGGTAAACCAGAAAATTGTAATAAGTAGAATATATAAAGGCAGTATTAGATTTAAGAAAAACTTAAAAATAAAGTAGCATGGACATTTAAATAAAGATATTACAGATGAGCAGGAGAGGTAAATATGTCTTAATCCCAGATATGCAACTAAATCAAGATAATCTAGAATTTTTGCATGGAAATGTTTACATAGACATTTTTTTACCCCTACAAGACTTGAACAAATTTTCATATAGACAAGAGGCATATGTTGGAGATATGACTGCTCAGAAAGAGGCTCTTGGGATCACATATTCTGGGATTATAAGTACAAAAATGACTTGAATAAAAATCGTAAACTTAGAAGAAAATTTAACCTCGACATGGAGATGTTGGTGCAGGGGATAGTGCTGTTGCCTCACAGCCAGAACTTCTCTGATTCATTTCTCGGCCTGGGTGCCTTCTGAGCAGAGTCTGCATGTCCTCCCTGTTTGCATGGGTCTCCTCTGGGTGCTTTGGTTTCCTCCCACATTCCAAAGGCATGCAGTATTTGGACTGGACACTCTAAACTGGCCATAGGTAATGAGTGTGGGGTGGTGCTGCGGTAGTGTTGTCACCTCACAGTTAGACGCTGTCCGTTCGATTCTCAGAGCGTCTTCTGTGTGGTGACATGCGTGAATGGGGGTTCCTTCATTGAAGGTTGTGCGTTAGGCCCGGCAAGCCAGCACGTTAAAAATCTACTGCCAATCATTAGCGGACCAGAGTTCCGCTGTGGCGACCCCTTTGAAAAGCCGAACGAGACAAAAAAATTGAGTGCGTGCGTAAATGTGTAGTGTGGAAAAACTAATGCGGCAGGGCTAGCCACCCAGTGGTGTAAACCTTGGCTCTAGATGATTGCCACTATTGAAGTGACACACTAACACCATGTACAATAAAAGGAAAAAGGGGGGTGTGGACGGATGAACAGAGATGTTTTTGTTTTGTTCATGTAAAATAACATGTATTAAAGAAGTAAAAGCCTTGCTACCCTCAGTATTGACAGTGGCACGGAAAGCTATAACTAACAAAACAGAAAGCTAAAGACAATCAATCCATACAAAGGTTAAAATGATTACAGAGACTAAAATCTGGAACCAAGAAATATCTGAAATCAGAGGTAGAACTTTACAATTAGAAAATGGGCTGTAAGTGATGCTGTACTGGAATTTGCACTCAAAAAAAGATGCCAATACATAACAAAATACCCAAGCTTAATATCTGTTTAATAAAGTACACTCCAACACAAAGTAAGAAATCGCTGGTCCAGTTAAGAACTGTAGTACAGTATAAATGAAATAATACTGTCACTAAATTCTCAATATCAAATTAGGTTGTCAGTTATTTTTTGTGCTTAATTTTTATTTAATTTAATGAACAATGTTAAACATAGGATTATGACTGAATATGACTGTGGTACTTGGGATCTGCAGGTTTAACACATGGCTAGGTATTTACAATTGAATGTAAGCATAGATTGCCTGTCATGAGGATACATTATATACAAATCTCATTATAAAATGGTTGTATCAGCAATCATTGCCAAAGTAGCAAGTGTACCATGCAAGGGGACTATATAGTATGTGGCAAGGAAAATGTTATCAATGGAGTATTTACAGTGTTCAAAAAAAACATTGCACTTTTAGTGAAACAGCAAAGTTACAACTGCAGCCATCTACAAACTTGCCAGAAAAGGTAAACAGATCTTAGAGTTGATATCTGTGCTGTACTACATACAACAGGTCAGTGCCAAAAAGCACTACTATGTGCCTGTTTGTTGTCACTTTGTACTTGTGCATGTTTCAGAGATGGAAAGCAAACACTACTTAAGACCACTGTTAAAATCTTCTACCAAACTGAGCTAGTACCAGTGGTGTGGAAGGATAAAACCCCAAATCTAGCTGAGCAGAGTCAACTAGCAACAAGGGCACTTAGCACTGGCAGGAGGATGGGCAAGTCATATGGGGGGTAAAAGAGGTGGAGCTGGCTATGATCTGTCAAAAGAGTGGTTGTCATAGATGAGCATCATGGAGGAGGTGTAAGGCTCAATAAGCCTTTTCTTGGTTAGCAAATTTCTGGGCAATTACACAGAGGAGCACACTCACAAGGGGAGGATATTGTGGGCTACTGCTGTAACTCTGTTCACTTGTTCTTTACCTAGTTACGTCATTCAAACTTTGCTCATTGTCAGGATGCCAATGAAAACACAAAGCAGCTTCATGTTCATAGGTAAATACTTGTCTAACAACCCCTAGGGCCTTTATAAGCCCAGCCACGCAATCCAACTCAATTTTGTCCCTATGTATCATAGACATTGTTAGGAGGGGTTTGTTATGAAGTTTCTAAAAGTTGTGTGTGTGGGGAATATATTAGTTTGGGCATAGTTACTGTCTGTCTTTGTCTATCAGAGACATAGGGCAAGACCCGTGTTGAATTTCCAATTTCCCATCCATTGGTCAAGGTTACACTTAAATAGAGTTAGAGATGGACTCTGCTTCACGTCTGCCTTAGTGTCAGGCCCCATCAGACAGCTCTTGCCTTGGTGTCAAGTCAAGTCCCTAGAGCACAGGAATGAATGGGCACTGTCCAGCCATGGGCAGGCTTGATGGTTGGCAGACACTGGGAGGCAAAAATAACAGACTTCCAGATAGTTTCAGTAACAGAGGCTAGTTACTGTGGCAACAAAAACAGGAATTCCAACTTCATCTTGTAACAAAGTGCTGACAATTACAATTCTATTTCATTGTCAAATGACTTCTAAAACAATCACAAAAAAAAAAAAAAAAAAAAAAAAGGTTTTGTGAGTATTTGCAAACATGAAGACTAAAACATTCTGTATTTAATTAAAACGGCATTTCATTTACTCTTCAGGCAGGTTGCCCCTGGCTAACTCCTGAAATCAAGTGCAAAATGAGAAACAGAGGCAATGCATAGAAATTATGGAAGATGGACCCTCAGAATAATTAATGGACCCTTAAAATAATTATCTGCAGCTATCCTACATTAACCTTAATAAAAAAGCTAGAATTGCCACAAACTCAATGCAAACAACTTAGATTAAAAAAAAAAAAGAAGAAGCAAAATGGTCATGGCCAAAACAGTTTTGGAAAGAAATAAAACACCAGACTGGGGCTATTAACTGACTTACTACTATCCAGAAATCTCTCTTCAACCTGTTATCCTTCCTCCTTTGCTAACATTTGCACCTATTTCCTTCAGTCATCTATAGCCAATATCACAAATAATCTCTCTACTCAGCAACCTGCTTCCAATAAACAATATAAACCCTCCTCTCTCCTTCCTTACACCCTCTAGCCTCATACACAGCAACCTTCCAGTTTACAAAAATTACTTCCAAGAAATAAAATTGCTTTTACAAAACTTTATTCAGGTTCCAACTTCTCCAAGCTCCATCCTAACTTTCTAAAGCTTGCAGCAGGAAAAATTGCAAAACCTCTTACTCATACTTTCAATCTCTTACTAACTTCAGCATCCATCCCCCTCTGCATTTAAATCCTCATACATCATTCCACTACCAAAGGGCACTTCCCCAAAGGAAATGAAAGATTACTGACCCATCTCTAAACTATGCCTTATTACTAACATGCTTAAAAAGCTGGTTTATGGACAATTACAAAAAGCACATTAATAGCTACGGATTGCTATGTGACATTTAGCATAGATTTCCTAATGTTTTTAGTACCTTTACAGCCAAATTAACTGCCATTGACACCATCTATAATGATGTGAAGGCCACATCTCTGCTAACCTTTTCATAGATATGACCAAAGCCTTTGAAATTGTCAATCATGGCATCTTACTTAACTATGGAAAGTAAACTTTGGAGAAAATACAATTCATTGTTTTCAAAGTTATGTGAATAACAGACCCTTTCAGGCTTGCTTCAGCAACTCACTATCATCCCTGTGTCTACTTAACACTGGAGTCCTGCAGAAATCGGTACTTGGACCCCTTCTATCTTTACTGTTTGTCAATGACCTACACCTCAAACATGCAAATCTCAATATGGTTATGTATGCAGATGGCATTCACGTCTTACAATCCAGCAATAACCACAGTGAGCTTCAAAGAAAGCTACAATAGTTCTCTCAAATGTGTAACTGGTGAAATGCAAACAATGTTTTAATCAATCACAAAAAAACAAATGTTATGATTTTTGCAAGCCCAAAAATTACATACTATTCACTGATCTCAACAGTTGCTCTATACCAAATGTTACAATACAGAAATACCTGGGCCTTATTCTTGATCCAGCTCTCTCCTATACAAATCAAACAGTATTAATACAATTAAGTCTGTTACAGGCTTACTCATCTTTTATTTCCAAGAGCTTGTTTAGGTATTATTAAAATGTATTACTTCACAAACTCAAATATGTATTCCCTTTTCTGGTACTACACTCAAACAAAATACACACAGAATTCAAATAATAAAAAATAAAATCTTCCAGTTCATTCTCCTAGCTGATCCCCTAGTTCCTCATGCAAATTACTGGAGAACACAAACTAGCAATCAATGACTAATAGGGCAACCTTTCTACTTGGTACACTCACTTTCAATAAAACGAGGCTAATGTCCCCCTCTAGAAAGGAAACTGCACTTCCAAGGAAATTGTTACTATATGAGAAGCTCCCAAGACAACTCTCTCACACTGACTCAGCCATCTTTCAAATCTGTAGCTGGAGAAAAAAGGTACAGTTATGTACACTTACCATAAATGTAGATGTTCGAGTGTATTAACTGTTGCTGTCATTACATTTGGGTTATCTACTTGCTGCAGCCCTCAGTCGGCCTGATTAACAAAGTCTTGGGTCCTACGTCAGTTGCTGTCTCTTCTTCTATGACGTTAGGTCGTCAGGGGTATAAAACATGCAGCCGACGTCATTACATCAGTTTTTCTTGCCCCAGATGTCAGGTGCCCCTCTAATGGGAAGCAATTAAATCTATAAATATACAAGGTTATACCTCAAACAAAAAAGCAAATACACCAAAAAGCTTTTAAGCATTGAAAAGGAGAGAAGAGGTATAGCCAAACGAAGTCAGGCGGCTGAAGGTAGGGTAACTAGGAATGCAACAGTGAATACACTTAAACATCTACATTTATGGTAACTGTACACAACTGTACTATGTTCTTCATGTTTCACTGTTGCAGTCATTACATTTGGGTAGATTCCCAAAGATAAGGATGGGAGGAGGAATTTAGATAGCTTTGGGACCAACTATAAGGCCCTACAAAACTGCAGTGGCAAAGCAAACTCTGGATTTAGAGAAAATTGGAAAATGGTAATGCTTCGTGAAAGTATGTGCCAAACTCCAGGTAGCAGCTTCTAGGATGTCCCTGGTAGGTATGCCTCTGAGAAAGGCTGTAAAGATAGATGCAGCCCTGGTTGAGTGGGATCTGAGCCCTGTGGGATAGGTTTTCCATGGTGCTTATAGCAGAAGTGAATGCAATGGGCCTATCCATTTGGAGATGGTTCGCTTTGAAATAGCCTTCCCCTCTGTCCCTGCAGCAAATGCCATCAGCAGTTGTTCAGATTTCCTTTGAGGTTTAGTCCTGTCCAAGTAGAATCTAAATTGTCTGTGCACATCTAAGGAGTGCAGTATTAGTTCCCCTTTGTTCAGTGGATTAGGAAAGAAGGTAGGCAAATGAATGGACTGATTAAAGGCCACACTGGATACCACCTTTGGCATGAAAGAGGGACTGGTCCTGAGGGACACCATGTCCGCATGAACGATGATGAAAGGCTCCACTGCCATAAGGGCCTGTAATTCAGATACCCTTCTTGCTGAAGTGATGGCTAAAAGGAAAGCTGTTTTCCAAGAAAGGAATTTTAAATCTGCAGTAGCAGCTGGCTTGAAAGGAGGAAGGGTGACTTTCTCCAATACAAAGTTAATGTTCCAGGCTGGAGTTTGAGCTCTCCTGGGTGGCCTTAAACTTTTGGCCCCTGTAAGGAACTGCTTGAGCAGTGGAAGAGAGAGAAGGGGAGGTTCTGTGTTATAATGAGCTGAAATGGCTGAGGCATGAACTTTTTATTGAGGAAAAAGGCAGGCCCTTGAGAAGCATCTCAGTTAAGTATTGTAAAATCTGAGGTAAATTGGGCACTGTTGTGCTCATCCCTTGAGATTGGTTCCAGGCACAGAATCCTTTCCATTTTTCAGCATAAAATTTTCTAGTACCAGGCTTCCTTGCCTCTAAAATGCCATCCATCACTGGTTTACTGAGGGATGGTAAAGGATAGCTTAGATAATTAGCAAGGCTGCTAGGTTCAGTGTTTGAAGCTGAGGGTGCAGAATCTGGTTCTCCTGCTGAGAGAGCAGGGTAGGAGTCTGAGGCAGGTGCCATGGGGCCAACAGTGACACTCTGCGCAGGAGGGGGTACCAGTGTTGGCGGGGCCAGGCTGGTGCAATCAAAATCATCCTTGGTTTGTCTTGTTTGATCTTTAGTAGTACTTTGGAGAGCAGAGGCAGGGAAGGAAAGGCATAAACTGATAGTTTTTTCCAGCTGAAGGACACAGCATCCACTTTTCAAGCTTGTCTGTGGGGAGTCCTTGCACAAAATTTTTCCAATTGATAGTTCTGGGGGGAGGCAAACAGGTCTACATCTGGGCTCCCTCATTTGCTTGTCGACATGTTGAAAATCCTTGGTTCCAGTTTCCACTCGTGTGGGTCCATGAGGGTTCTGCTTAGTCTGTCTGCTGGTGCATTTAGTTTTCCTGGCAGGAACTGAGCTTTTAGATGTACTTGGTAGCGCAAGGCTGTGTTCCACAATGCCATGGCTAGTCTGCAGAGGGGGTAAGAATGTGTACCCTCCTGTTTGTTTATGCACCACATAACAGTGGTGTTGTCCGCCTTTACCCTTAATTGTCCTGGAAGAATGTGGTCCTTGAAGGCTGTCAGAGCATTCTGTACAGCTAACATTTCTTTATGATTGATGTGAAGGTGCATTTGAATTGGGTTCCATTTGCCCTGAATGCACTTCCCTGCCATGTGCCCCCCCCCCCAAGCATAGTCTGATGCGTCTGTTAGGGTTTGGACGGCAGGGGGTAGTGTGAATAGTAGTCCCTTGTTTTGGTGGCAGGCCTCTGCCCACAAAAGGAACTCGAGGCGTAGACAAGGAATGATAGGAATCATTGCTTCTAGATCCTGAGAATGTTGACACCATAGACTTTTTAGATACCATTGTAGTTTCCTCATATGTAGTCTTACATATGGAATTAGAAGAATGCAGGAGGCCATGAACCCCAAGGCTTGTAGTATTTGCCTTGGAGATAGCAGGGTTTTTGTGGCCACTTGTTTGAAGTAGGTTGTCAAGTGAATTTGTTTCTCTGGTGTGAGGAAAGCCATCTGGGAAGTTATATTCAAGCTTGCTCCCAGGAACATAATTTGTTGACAGGGTACCGGGTGTGATTTCTTTTCATTTATGGTGTACCCCAGACAAGTTAGCACCCTTTGTACAAAAGCCAGATGATTCAAATGTATGTCCTGGTTTTCTGCCTGAATTAGACAATTGTCCAGGTATTGGTATATTTGAATATTTCTTTGCCTGCAAAATGCAATGACTGGAGCTAGGCACTTTGTGAATACCCTGGGTGCAGTAGATAAGCTAAAGGGCAGTGCAGAGAACTGATAGTGCGTGTATCCTACTTTGAAGCGTAGGTATCTTCTGCAAGATTCCCTGATTATGATGTGCAGGTATGCTTCCTTTAAATTTAGTGTTGCCAACCAGGCATCTTTGCTTAGCATAGGAAGCAACTGGTAGAGTCAGCATCTTGAATTTTGGAATCACCAAAAAGGTGTTTAGAGTAGGCAGGTCCAAGATAGGATGCCATGAATTGTCTTTTCTGGGTATCAGGAAAAATCTTGAGTAGAAACCTTGTCCCTTTTTCTCTTCTGGTATCAGTTGAATAGCCCCTTATGCTTAAGAGAGAGAGTACTTGCTTTTGGGCCTCTGCCCACTGCTTTGGAGGTAGATCCGGCCAACCGCTTGGAGTTGGTGATGTGTGGAAGTGAAATCTGTATCCTTCGGATACTGTATTGAAAACTCTTTTGTCCTGGGTAATAAGTCCCCAGTTCTTTGCATGAAGTGCAATCTTTCCCCCCAAAGGGACAGTCAGTTGAGAAGTGCTTGGAAGTTTTAAAAAGAAGTCATTGAGACAGTTTACCATAGGGGGTAGTTTTATTACTCCCAAATTTGGAAGTGGAGGCCCCCCACTGCTTAGCCCTGTGTGTCCCCCTGGGACTGAAGTCTGGGTGCTCTACTGGATCTGGGTTTGGACTGAGAAGGTCTGGAAGAGGCAGGAAAGGACCAATTCATAGAAGGCCAATGCCTACTAAATCTTGGAGGTTATACTTGCGAAAAGTCTAACAGTTTGCATAGATTTAGCATTTTACTCCATCTTTTTAAGAACTTCTTCTGCCTTGTTGCCAAACAGGTGGCCCTCATTTAAGTTAGCATCCAGTAATTTTGCTTTAACATGATCTGGCAAGGATTGCTCCTTAAATCAAGCATGCCTTCTAAGTACAGACCCAGTTACCGCAGCCCTGCAAGATGCCTCTAGTGAATCAAAACCACATTGCAATGTATGTTTACCAACTTGTTCAGCAGAATGCATAAAATCCTGTAAATCCTTATTTTCAGCACAATCAGGAATCAACATAATTTTCTGTTTAAGCAATCCAATAATATGCAGCTGATACTTTAACATATGAAACTGGCAATTCAAGGCCCTAATGGCCAAAGTTGCAGAAGTGTATACCTTCTTACCCCATCTATCCAGTGGCCTGGAGTCTCTATCAGAGGGGGTAGGATTTTTGGCAGTAGTAGCTTTAATGCCCTTGGGTCCCTGTGAAATGGTTTCAGGATCCACAGTAGGATTTTTGAAAAGGAACTTGTGAGAGTCAGGAACCCTGTAATATCTATCAGGTTTTCTAGAAGCAGGAGGTAGAGAGTCAGGAGCCATGCTAGATTCCAAAAAGGCATCCTCAACAATGTCCAGTACAGGAGGTATAGCTATAGGCCTGTGCTGGGGCAGGAGTAAGAAATCCCTAAGCCTCTTTTCAGAATCAGAGAAATCCTGACTTTCCCAATGAAAAAGCTCTCAGAGTATGCAAGGTTTCCCCAGAAGAGAAATCCTCTGGGGGGAAGCAGAGGGAATAGAGTCCTCAGCATCAGAATCCTCATAGGTAGATAAGGGTAAATCCTGGTCATCCGAGGAAATAGAAATTTCAGAATCCTGGTCAGAAGTATCATAAGCAAACTCAGTCCTAGGTCTCAGAGAGGGAAGGTTGGCTCCCCCTGATTAAAGTAATAAGGTTTTCAGTCATTCTTATCATTTGTTCTTTAGGCATAGAGGCCTGACCATGCAGTTTGGGCGTCAGTTTTCTAGGCATGGTTCGAGTTTTAGGCCTTGAAGAAGAAGATGGTGCTGGTTTAATATGCAAGTCAGTAGGCCTGAATACACCCTCAGAAGCCGGTGCCTGCACAGTGGCTCCGGAACCATCCAAGGCAGAGACATCCGCAGGTTCCACAGTTGAAACATCTTGTGGCATACTGGACTCCGAATGGGTCTCAGTAGAAGCCTGTGAATCTGGAGTACCGGGTATCAGGGGCTGCGAAAGCACCTCACTGAGTACCAGCGAACTGGGCGGCCTGTCACTGTCTTTATCTTTGCGTTTTTTCAGAATGTCGGTAGTCGGATGGCTTACCGAAGACATATCAGAATAAGTGAACTGAGCACCAAAAAATTTAGAAGCGCAAATATACCGACGATGGACAGTTTGTGGTTTAAATAAGGCACAAAACCGACAGTGAGGTACGTCGTGGTCAGGGCCTAGGCAAGGAATACAGTACGAATGAAAATCTTTATGAGGTATTTGCTTTCCACAAGAAATGCAATTATTTACTTTTACTGACATCGGTTTAGAGCAAGAAAAATTTTCCCCAATGGGGTACTTAGCTTTTAGTTGAAGATTTCGGTTCTGAAACTCGAAAACGAAAATTTCAGGAGTCGGCCGACGGACACTTGCAAACTGCTTCTGCTTCGTGCACCGCACGGCAAGAAAGACTGATGTAATGATGTCGGCTGCATGTTTTATACCCCTGATGCCACGGAAGAAGAGACAGCAACTGACGTAGGACCGAAGACTGTTAATCAGGCCAACTGAGGGCTGCTGCAAGCAGATAACCCAAACGTAATGACTGCAACAGTGAAACACGAAGAACATCTTTCTCTAAACTGGGACCTGCAACCTGGAGCTATATGCCTGAAGAAATTAAGAATCCTGTGATTTTAAAAAAACTATTTGAAACTGCATATAACTGCTTTACAGATACCCGTTATCCTCAACTTGATATTTTCATATGCAACTGCTTTCCAGACAGGAAGGGACAATTCTCTATCCAGGATTAGGATTATCAGAATACTGTATTTATAATGTTTAATATACAAATGACAAACTCTATGCAAAATGTGCTGCTTTTATCCCTACGTGATGAGATGGATGAGTGGTTAACATGATGGGCTGCTAATCAATTGTGCTCTGCATGCACGGGTTCAGATCTCTCTCACATCATTAAATGGGGTTGGAGACTGTCATAATGGTTAAGGTGTTTACCTCACAAGCACAAAGTACAAGGTTCAATTCTCATCTTTGGTCACTGTTCTGTATACTGGCTAGTCATGTAATAATCTGTAGACTGATTGCCTAGTATTTACCTATGAACAGTGTTCATATGCATTCTCTGTATTTTACAGTGCCTTTGATTGTACTGTCTGTCATACATATTGGTGTATATTGCTTTCATTCTTTATCAGTGACTAAGACTGTATCACATTCTATTTTTGAAATCTCTGTTCTCTTGGGTTGTGGTTCAAAAGGATCTTTAGACAAGAACACTTACACATTTATCAAATAATAAAGACATATGTGCTGATGTGAGGTACTGTCAGCTATGGGAGGAGATGCGGAGCAGTGGATGTGTAATATATGCCAGCACAGCTAGCTGGAATTTTGTATAGAATTATATGCCATTTGTATACCAAACTGATTTGTACAAATGCTTGTGTTGAAAAATGTATTTGTAAAGCTACTTGTGCTAAAAATGTACCAACAGTGTGCCCTGCAGGATAAAAGAGAGAAATATACATGTATTATTGTAACTGTTTAAATGTGTGTTTTAAAAGAGAATACTGGAAGAGAAAAGGTTAATCTCAACCCACCTAACTTTGAAAATAGTTGGGAATTAAATTACCTGGCTTAGGCCACAAAGATTGTATCTTACAGTTCTCAATGTAGCCAGAGACAAAATGTCTGTACTAGGAAGATTTCTGCATGGTCTTTGGGGTGAACTGATTGCTACTCTGGAAGGGTAGAGGGTTGAAATTGTTTTATTACTTCAAGGAGCTGCAGCAGATCTTAGCAAAGTTGGTGTGTGGTGTGTGTGTGTGTTTGTGTGTGTCTGTGTGTGTTTATTGACACATATGTGTTAGATCTTGACAGCTTCTAGCCAAGGGGGTAGCTTTGGAACCAGAAATCAGATGACTAGATGTATGTGATGTCATTCTGCAATCCATCACTAAAAAAACATTTTAATACTAGGCGAGACTGAAGTCTCATGGCAGTCTGTTTTTGGGAACCTACCTGACAGGACCACTCATCCACATCATCTTGCCTTGATGTAGTAAGTAACTTAACTAGGGAACAGTAATTCTTTACATCATCAGAAAAATATAGTGAGAATAGTTAAGTATTGTTTTTTCTGTAACTATGTGAATGTTTCCAGCTGTGCTATTTTCAATATTTCCTATGGCTGAAACTCTGGTGTTTACTGTACATAGATATTTAATATTTTCATGTTCTTCTCTTATTTATTATCAAATATATTTAAACTTTTCATTGTGGCTGGTCTTTTAGAGAATATTTTAATCTCTGCACAGTGCAGTGGTGCAGCAGTAGCATTGTCAGCTCACAGCAAGAGGTTTTATGGTTCGATTCTCGGCTGGGGTGCCTTTGGCATGGAGTCTGCATGTCCTCCCTGCGTTTGTGTGGGTTTCCTCCCACGTTACAAAGACATGTGTCTAGAGCATTTCTCCATGGACCTATGCTGAAAATTGGCTTTATTCCAAGTCGGACTTTCCCGGTTAACAAATGTTAAATAAATAAATAAATAAATACTTGTATATATTTGGTGACAGTTCGGGCCACTCCTGAAAGCCTTGCTGTTGGTCAAGCTACCATTTGTATTAATATTAATTTCACTCAGTATAACTGGATAAGTAGCTGGCTTGGGAGTGTCTGGTGGTGGTGGTGAAACTATCTTATAGTCTGGGCAGAAGGGGCATAGCTAGTAAATCTGTGTCAGCCTTTCCCAGGTGTGTGTGTGTGTGTGTGTGTGTGTGTGTGTGTGTGTGTGTGTGTGTGTGTGTAAATCAAATCTCAGAGTGCGTCAACTGTTTGGAGCAGGGACAAGGATGTTACAGACCGAGACAACTGAAAATAAATGAAAACAGCTTGAACTCAGGATCATTCTTAAAAATTGGTATAAGAGTGTGTGCATTTTCTTTTATTTATGAAGATGGTACAATCTGTAGTTGCAGTATCTGAAATTATTTGGTGGCTGCAGCCACTGTTTTGTCCAAAAGCTTTTGATTTATGTGCTTATAAGTAGGGAAATGGGTCTGAATGGTCCAATTTCAGCAATAACCCTCTTACAATATATCAAATAAACACATTCAAATAATCACAAGAATGGAGCAAGTATGATCATAATGCTTAGGTGTCTATACAGAATACAGATTTGTGCACAAGCTATACAATGGACACAGCAAAATTCTGAGGCAACATTAAGGACTCCCAGATCATCAGTGACAATTCAATTTTGATGATGATTCTTATGGTGTGAGAGGAGGGAATAAACAAAATACAAACCAATCTTATGTTTCTTTCCATTTAATATTGTTAAACAAGTCACCCATTAACTGAAACATTTTATAGACACTGCAGAATATAATTATTCTATACATTAATATAGTCAAGCAACATAACAGTAATATGTATGCTGGCTGGTATGGTGATAACGTATATATAAATGCATGCCAGAGGGGATAACTTTAGTCTCATAGTAAATATACATTATTAAATGCAATGTTGTACACACAAACGTTTCTCTTGGTAACAGCAAGGAATGTGTCCTGCTGAATTCACTGGTTATAACAAAATTTCAGTGCAGTCAATCCAAAATCCCTTTTCAATTTTCTTTTCAAACAGACAAATTAATAGGTATCTGCAGGTTTAGACTGCTGTACAACAAGCAAATAAAATGTGATTTGGGACTTCGGTTCCTAGGTTCTCATTCTTCCCTGATCACATAAAACTTCTGTAAGAGTTAGAAAGTTTATTTACAAACTGAGGTGACAATTGCAGTATTTCCAATGGAAATGGCAACAGATCCTTCCAGCTACCAAGTTAAGAATGTGTGTAATCATCATGCAGTTGATACCACTGCTTTAACACTTGCGCTTCACTTTTAATTGCTAACTTTCAAAGGGCAGTTATAAGGACATAAAGGAATATTTTCCAGCAATCAAGACTTCTAAAACAGCACTGACTTGGCAAGGGATGGCCTGCTTTTTACCATGCTTGCCACATTTTCCCTCAACCAGAAAGAAGACATTTCTACAAGAGTCATACAGGGACATTTTTGCTTTTGGATCACCTGCTACACAAAGGTAGGTGAATAATTACTTAGGATAGGACAGCTGAGTTGTACCCTACCTAAACAGTAAAAAAAAAAAATACATGCTAAAAGTGGTCTACAGAAAAGTATTTTCCCATAAAGCTAGACAGATCACCCGCACCACTATTTTACTGATACAACATGGGTTCTATCTTTGATTCAGCTGGCAATCCATCTTACCAAGAAAGGATCTATGTTTAAGGATGATAGTTCCCTTACAGTTGTGGCATGTGGTATGGTAATAAATGATTTGGCCAGATCAAGATAATAAGCTATATGATCAGCTTGACCACAACTGACAATTCGTATTACCTTCTCATAGAATTTAACAAGGTTTAACAAGCATGAACGCCCTTTGATAAATCTAAACTGTTGAAGATAAGGATTAATTAGAGTTTAAATATTATAGTTAATGAGATCATTTATAATATACTCCACAGTTTCACATGTCAGACTTGTAAGGCTGACTGATCTGTAATTCCTAGTGCCAGTGATATGGCCACCACCAAGCACTAATTCAGGAACTGGGTACACAGTCTGTGGCTATGTTTCAGTTAAAGAATTTAAGGAGAGGTCTGGCAAGAGTCCTTTTGACACTTCAACCATCACCGAGGAATGCTATCATGACCCTAGCTGGAAGAGTTTTTGACTTTTCAACACCTCGACAACATGATCTTGTGTAAATATTTGGGGGTGGGATAAGGGAATCTGGGACACATGATGCTGGAATAGGTTTTTGCGGGTGACATCTATGAAGAACTTATTTATTTCAGTTGGAGTCGGGGGAGGCATTTACAGCCATACTAAGTGCTCTTTAGTTTTCTGACATAGCTAAAGAAGTTATAGTTATCCTTTGCTTCTAAAGGTACTCACCATTTATGGGTTACCTTACTGGTTCTTATACTGTTTTTCATTTTCATGGTAATATTTTTATACTATTTTCATTCTGAGTCCCTGCCTCGTTGCAAATTTAAGGAATTTTCTCCTCATTTTATAAAGTTTATGTTGGTTAACCATCAGGGGTTGCTTTCAAGTTTCTCATTGTATTTGGCTCTAGTTGGGACTGCTACATCTGTACATTTGTGTAAGTGGGTATACAACTTAATGAAACTGGTTCCTGTTTTGGGTGCCAAAAGTACTGACGTCATGGTAAATGTAGAGATTTCATACAATATCTGTACAAAATTCACCCTTCTGAAGTCCTTAAATACAAGGATGTTGGTTACAGGGCGTATGGTGGTTTTAAGAGTAAATGTTACAAGTTTACAATCCAACTTAACTGTAGAAGGACAGACTAGGGGAGTAGAACAAGTACAGGCAATATTAGTGGGGACCAGATCCAGAATATTTTGGTGTGTAATGGGTTTGCCAACTATTTGGTCTAGGGAATTCCTAGTTATTAAACCCAGAAGTCCTGGGCATATCCAATGTTAGAGGTATAGTCAACTCTATGGCTGAGTAGTTGAAGTTACCTAGGATCTTGGAGTTACAGTTTACAGGAATTTCTTTCAAAACTTCCAGGAATCCTAGCATGACCATATGGAGGCGTTTCTATACCTTGCTATAAGCCTGTAGCTTTGTCTTGTCTTATCTATGGTAAACTGAAGATCTATATCAGTTTGCAATTTTCAGGGCAATAGCATAGCAAAGGTGGGGCAAAGGGGGCAGCCTCTGTGGGTATAAAAAGTGCTCGGTGGCACAATTGAGAGTTTCTCTCCTGCATTCTTTTTTTTTTTTTTTGTCTGTACTGAAATGCTGGCACAAATAAGTACTTTGTCTATCAAGCAAATATTGGCTTGCTACAGTTTAAATAAAGATGTCCGTTTTTTGATCTTCACTTGAATCAGCTTTTTACAGAAAAAGCTAAAGCGCCATGCCCCATTTTGACTGCTCTTCATTTGAAGATATGAGAAATGTGTAGATATGGCTACTGTAGGAAGCCAACTGGTACAAAAGTACCAGATGGGCTTGCCAGAGTGTATGGCGCAGTCCTTTTATTTTCTCCACTTGAAGAGCTGAAGGAGGTGGGATGCTGTACTGGGAATGGGCAATGGACACTAGATAAGCCAGCTGAAGGAGGTGGGATGCTGTACTGGGAACGAGCAATGGGCACTAGATAAGCCAGCTGAAGGAGGTGGGATGCTGTACTGGGAACGGGCAATGAACACTAGATAAGCCAGCTGAAGGAGGTGGGATGCTGTACTGGGAACAGGCAATGGACACTAGACAAGCCAGCTGAATGAGGTGGGATGCTGTACTGGGAACGGGCAATGGACACTAGATAAGCCAGCTGAAGGAGGTGGGATGCTGTACTGAGAAAGAGCAATGGGCATTAGATAAGCCAGTTACAGCTCTGTTTCTGACTATCAATGTAGATGAGATATGGTCTTTGGCAAATTTGGAGACAGTGTTACACCAGGCTGAAGGCACGGTAAGTGCAAAACCCAGGAATGGAGGAAATGCTTTTGTTACATTTAAACCAAGTCTCTGTAGGTACAACATACACTGACATATTCCAGATGCAAGTGCACCTCAAGATCAAGCTTACTGAGAGACTGGGCACTGAGAAGAGCCACCTTAATGTGGTCCAATTTAGGGTTTGAAGAATTTGATAACTGTGGATGTCCATTACGTGGACCCTGTCTAAAAAGGCAGTATGGGAGCATCAAGGGACACCTGACAGTAGCCTTATCCTTGTCCAGCCTGGCAAGTAGAGAATCAGTATGAAAAAACTGAGTCAACGAATATTAATGTAATCTTAATGTTAGTTTAACATCATCTGACTGCAAACAACTATGCTGTTATTGACTTGTAGGTGTGCATGGAGCAGGTGAGTTCAGAGGTTTCCACTGAGGCCTGTTACTACAAGCTGTTGCAGGCTTTGGTAAGGATCTTTTTATGTCACCAGTGTATGACATTTTATTGTGCCTGTTTGAAAATATGGTAGTGACTGAGAAGAGGGTGTGGCTGAGTGATGATCTCTGGGTATTAGTGTTTGTGAGAAGGATGCCTCCTTAATTAGCCAGGTATTTAATCCTCACACAGACAGTAGTTTAACTAGTTGTATTTAAAACGGTGCTTTCTGTGTTAGTTACATTTAAGAAAAAAGCTGTGCTAAGCAATTTAAATGTAAGAAAAAGCTGAACATGCAAATGGAAAAATATTCAATAGTCATGACTTAAAAAATTCACATTTTAACTTTATGATCCTTCATGAACAGCAGTGTAGTTTTATATGCACTTTAACAGTTACTGTGCACACAGGAGATGTACACATTTCATTGGGTGTGAAAAAAAAGCACTTTCACAGCTTTAATGTCCTGTAACCACAAGCAAACACTCCCCAAATGGATAAATGTAATTACCAGAAAATAAAGAAAAAAAAATGACACTGCCCATGTTCGACTAGTAGCTTTTATAGATGTAATCTATGCTGTCTTCTTGCAAATGGATATAACTAACTGGTATAATACAATATCAATATGTTCTTAGTGGTTACTTACTACGCAGGAGAACTTTGTTATTTGACATAAAATACTACCCAAATGCAGTTTGTTAATACAAAAGCATCACAGCAGTCTTTGTGAATGTAAACTGAAACAAAATGGCAATAGTTTTACACTAAAAGAAATAATCTGTAAATCAGCAACTTTTCAGTCACTATGCACTTACAAAAAATGCAGCAGTACTGTTTAACTAATACTGCAACACTGTTTCTATAGGTTAACAAAGTAGCAACAGCCTCCAATTCCATTCTGAACATAATGCGCATTTCATTTCCTAGCTTTACTACATAGCACAATTAATAACACACATAGGAAAATGTGAGAAAGGGATCAGATAGAAAAATACATCAGCCACCACCTACTAACCATGGGTACCACAGCACTGAGTTCATTTCAAATATTGATGACATCATAAGTGATGGTTTAGTAGATGTTTCTTGTTTAAAAAGGGGGGGGGGCATGAATTGAATAATTTATGTAATGTTGCTTAGGTTATATGATATATAGCAACATATGTGAACCATACTGTTTGTTAATTTTAATTTATTAATACAGTTTGATTACTTCTGTTTAAATGTAAATATACCTATGCCACAAGTGATAATTCGATAAAGGTGTTTAAAAAAATGCAAGCCAACATTCTACATTAGCAGAAGAATGTTTTTGTTCCAAGCTGGTTGTTTGGGGAGGTAGCTCCATCCGATGTACCACGTTACTGATAGTACCTCACAGGGAAACGGATATGCATACATTTAGCTGCTATAGGGAAACACAAGCAATTGTTCAATGCAGACATGCATTCTGAATTATTAAATGCACACTGTATTCATACATTAGGATAAGTCTGAAATAGAAAGCGACAGCTGTACTTATGCCACTGCAATAGGTACAATGCATGCATTGCACATATTTTTAAAAAGGGAGCAAGGCCGATACAAAAGTTTTGGACAATGAGAAGAGTAAATGAGCGAGTGTGAGAATCTTTTCTTCATACTCATTTCAATTTCTGTTACAGCAAGGTACAGCAATCTCTGAATTATTGTATAAAGTATAAAGTAGTGGAGTAGCCTACATTGGGTGCGAGGCAAACCCCTGAACTATACCTCTGAACTATACCTATGTGGAAGGTATGTACCTAGTTTTAGGGCTGATTTATTCCTTCATACAATGTTCCCATTTCTGGAATACAGTTGCTATCTTCAGGCTTGATTCACCCTTCACATGACTATCTAACCCCCCCCCCCCACATTAAACATGATTTCAAAACTGTTTAAATACGAAATCACACTATATTACCAACATACTGGTGAAACCAACAATTTAATGAAAGAGGACCAGTGTGCTACATCTTTTTTCAGAAAACAAAATAAATTACTTTGTGAGGTAGATTTTTGCAATATCATTCACTGAAGTCTGCAGATTTTACACTGTGTAAGGACAGGGTATGGGGATTTACTTATACATTTGAATCATTTCTGCCACTCTCAATTTTTTAACTTCTGTTTCTGAGCAGTATCCCACAATCTTACTCGAAAGTGAGAAGAGTTACGTACTATTCCTTATTAAAGATTTAAGCTGACTAGAAACCTAGATTTTTGCCTGGTTCTTCCCTTTCTAAGAGCCTCTACACCTACCTTTAATGTTTTCAGGTTGACATATATTTTGTTGGGGTTGACTCTCCTCTGCAAACATTTTAAATGTGTTACACAGAGATTCAGTTTTCACTGTTACTGTGTATCACACTTTGATGTTCACATTTCACTGTCAAAAATGACTATATCAAAATTGTGTCAGGCAAACATTTAAAACTGACATATCATAGCATAACAAAAGATAAAAAAGGAGATGACTTACAGTGTACAGCAAAAGGACAGAAACAAACTGTGTGATGCTGTACAATGCCATGAATTTAAACACACCAAACGAAGTGATTAGAGAACACCGACCTTCCCTGCATGGAAAAAAGAGAGAGAAAATGTGAAATTAGCTGTAAGTACTGAACCCAAGGCAAGCAGTGACTTTTCCAACAGTACATAAAAATGTGCTTTAACTATTACATCTGTAAAGCTGAAGCTGGAATTCTGTTGGATGAATCTGTGTTGTCTGATGTAGAACTCCTTAGACTTAAAATAAATTGTTAGCTATCCTTGTGGTCCTCGTATAGTATCATTAGCACTTTTGTTCAGCTAGACTTGGGCTTTCATATGATGAAATGCAGTTTGCAGTTTGCTTCTGGCTCACTTCTTTACACAAAATATGAAACATTCTATTGTTAATTATGCATATAGGCATAAATAATGCACACTATGGCTCAAGCTGTGCAATTTACAATGCAATAATCAGTGACAGTTTCCTTATGCATCACCTAAGGTTTCAGCTGTCACCATGCAATATTAATGAAAATATGGTAATACTGCAAATGACTAATGAGCAATTACTGATCATTTCAGTGTAGCTCATTACACAAGTGACAATGACAGTTTAGTTTCCTGTCTACCAGCAGGGCATTTCACACTACGCCTCTTCAGTAATATGCAACTTGCACCTTGCTAGGAAAATATTAATGAAATATGAAAATTATAAACAATAAGTGGCAAATCAAAACTAACATCCACACAGGAGTGCATCCTGGATAAGCAATCTTAGTGCTGCTTTGTTTCTCATATTCTTTTTCACTTGTTCCAATCATAAACTGATAGGACAACCTAGTTTAGAAGCTAGCTCCATTGTCATGACACCCTAAGGAGATGTGGGTGTCAAAAAGAAGCATACCAAAAGGTGCAATTGGTGTGAATGAGCTGGAAATATAGGTATAAAGCTGGACATTAAAGAAAAAAATCATATCTATATATGGATCCTCTTCAGAAGCACGAAGTTTCAAAACTTTAAACACTCAAGACCATAAGATCGAAATTTTGAAACTTCAAATGTTTTCAATGGAGACTGCCACACAGCATGGAACGGGAAATTTAATGCAATCTCAGAGTTGGTATATTTATTTAGCAAGGGGTGTGGGGGGTGCAGGTAGGGGCCTGCCCCCCTGCAAAAACATAAAAAAAAGGTTTACTTGTTTTCCTACGTTTTTTGAAGTTTCAAAATTTCGATCTTATGGTCTTGGGCATTTGAAACTGAAGTTTTGAAACTTTGAGCTTCTGAAGTAGATCTATACAGTGGATATAAAAAGTACACACACCCCTGTTAAAATGCCAGCTTTTTGTGATATAAAAAATGAGACCACAATAATTCATTTCAAACTTTTCCCACCTTTAATGTGACCTATAACCTGTACAATTCAATTGAAAGACAAATATGTTAGGGGAATAAATATAAAAAATAAAAAATGTACAATAAGCTGGTTGCATAAGTGTGCACACCCTTAAACTAATACTTTGTTGAAGCACCTTTTGATTTAATGACAGCATTCAGTCTTCTTGGGTACAGACCTGCCATAAATTAGAGAAACTCTGATTAACCCCAAATAAAGTTCAGCTGTTCTAGTAGCATTTTCCTGACATTTACTCAGTTGTCTGCTACAACAAAAGCCATGGTTTGCAGAGAGCATACAAAGCATCAAAGGGATCTCACTGTTGAAAGGTATCAGTCAGAAGGGTACAAAAAATTTCTATAGCACTGGATATACCATGGAACACAGTGAAGACAGTCATCAAAAAAAGGGGAAAATATGGGATAACAGTGACATTGCAAAGAACTGGACGTCCCTCCAAAATGGATGAAAAGACAAGAAGAAAATTGGTCAGGAAGGCTGCCAAGAGACCTACAGCAACACTGAAGGAGCTGCAGGAATTTCTAGCAAGTACTGGTTGTGTACTACATGTGACCATCTCCCATATTCTCCATATGTCTGTGCTATGGGGTAGGGTTGCAAGACGAAAGTCTTCTTAAAAAGAAAAACATCCAGCAGGCCAGCTAAAATTTGCAAAACAATACATCAGATCTCCAAAAGCATGTGGGAAAATGTGTAATGGTCTGATGAGACCAAGGTTGAACTTTCTGGCCACAATTCCAAAAGGTATGTTTTGCCCAAAAACACTTTGCATCACCAAAAGAACACCATCCCTACGGTAAAGCATGGGGGTGGCAGTATCATGCTTTGGGGTTGTTTTCTTAGCTATGCAATGCATTACTGGAGGAGCTTTAAGAAGAATCCTGAGATGAATCCTGTGAAGAATCCTGTGTAGACATAGGCACTTTTCTTCTATCAGTAAAAAATAGAGGTTATGTTCTTACCATAACGTTCCATGTTAGTTGTCTTCTTCTCGCCTTCTTTCTTGCTGGATGGGTTCGGAGCCGACCTCGGCTCCCACTCGGCCACTCTAAAAGCTCGAGAGTTGGTTCCACCGGCTCGAGGCTCCCCTTATATCCCACAATGCTAGGCGGTATTACCTCAGATCTCGTTTGTAAGCTATGCCCAGCCAAAAATAACTCCAGAACCACTGGAAAAGGGAAACACCCACCTCTATAAAAGAAAGGGAAGAAGGTGACCTGAAAACCTGATGAAGGAATATATGCACAAAATAGCATATACCTATATACAATAGAGGTGGTAGAAAGAGAGGTCACAATCTCCTCTAGGTCTGTCCAGGCTAGGGGGAAGGAGGGTGGGACGCAAGAAAGAAGGCGAGAAGAAGACAACTAACATGGAACGTTATGGTAAGAACATAACTTCTATATGTTAAGTTGTCCATCTCGCCTTCATTCTTGCTGGATGGGACCGCGTCCCTAGCACCTTGTCCCGGGTGGCCTATCGGAACAGACTCTTGAGAACAGTGGAACCAAAGTTAGCTCTATGTCTAGAAGCTAAATCCAACTTATAATGAGAAATAAAAGTGTGAGGAGTAGCCCAAGTAGCCGCTGCACAAATGGTGTCAATAGGCAGCCTGTCTTGGAAGGCTATAGAAGTAGCCAAAGCTCTGGTGGAGTGGGCCTTAGGTTTGTTAGGCAGCTTTTGGTGTCTAATTTCATAAGCAAAGGAAATCAGAGATGTTAGCCATCTGGAGAGTGATATCTTCGAAACTGAAAGTCCCTTTCTGCCTTCTGCATAAGAGACAAACAACTGGTCAGTTTTCCTGATCTGTTTGGTTCTATCTAAATAATACCTTAACTGACAATGAACATCTAGCCAATACAATTTTTGTTCAGACCTGTTAGAAAAGTTAGGAAAAAACACAGGGAGGTCAATGCTTTGATTTAGGTTAGACGCAGAGGCTACTTTAGGTAAAAAGGATGGATTGGTTCGTAAGGACACCCTGTCTTTATGAAACAATAGATACGGTGGTCGACTGCTGAGTGCATGAAGTTTTGAGACCCTTCTAGCTGAAGTAATGGCTACCAGAAAGAGAGTCTTCCAGGATAGCAATTTCAATGAACAGGAAGCTGCAGGCTCGAAAGGGGGAAGAATCAAAGATGTGAGAACTAAATTAAGGTCCCAAGAAGGAGGAGGATTTCTTATAGGAGGTCTGAGAAGAAAAACTCCCTTCAAAAAAGCTTTGCAAAGCTTGTGAGACATGATGGCAGAATCTGAAATGCCCACATGAAAGTTAGAAATAGCTGCCAATTGAACTTTAAGAGTAGAAGGAGATGAACCTGCATGGAAGAGTTCAGCTAGAAAATCAAGGACTATTTGGATGGAAGCAGTGAAAGGATCTATGTCCCTTCCTTGAGCCCAATAGGCAAAACGTTTCCACTTACTAAGATAAATCTTCCGAGTGGAAGATTTATGGGAAGCTATCAAAATATCTCGAACAGAGTGAGATATATGAGGAAGTCTGGCTAAGGTTGGAATTGGAGGAACCAAGCAGTGAGGTTCAGAGAGGGGAGGGAGCGATGTAACTGACCCGATTGATGGATCAAAAGATCTGGAACTAGGTCCAGATGCCAAGGTTGCTCCAGTAGAAATTGATGTAGAAAGGGGAACCAAACCTGTCGAGGCCAGTAAGGAGCAATGAGGATCAATGAGGCCTTCTGAGCGATAGCTTTCTGTATCACTTGAGAGATTAGTGGGAAGGGAGGAAATGCATACAGAAGTCCCCGGGGCCAAACTTGGACTAGAGCGTCTCTGCTGGACTGGCCTGGTAACAGGAATAGGGTGAAATAATCTCTGCACTTGCTGTTTTGGGGAGTAGCAAAAAGGTCGCAGCAAGGCTGACCCCACTTGAGAAAAATTTTCTCCAGAATAGAATCTTTCAGAGACCACTCGTGAGGCATGAGGATAGCTCTGCTCAACTTGTCCGCGATTAGATTGGACTTCCCGGGGATGTGCGTTGCTATCAGAAACCGCTGAGAAGAAATCGCCCATTGCCACAGTCTGAGTGCTTCTTGACATAGGGGATAGGACCTGGTTCTGCCTTGTTTGTTGATATACCACACTACAGACATATTGTCCGTCTGGATTGCTATCATTCCCAAGGGAAGAGAGTCTTGAAGGGCTTGCAACGCTAAAAGCACTGCTCTCATCTCTAGAACATTTATATGCAAGTGGCATTCGTCTGGTTGCCATATGCCCTGGACTGTTCTGCCCTGATAATGCCCCCCCCCACCCGATCAGGGAGGCGTCCGTTGTCAGAGTAGCAACCGGAGGGGAAGGAACAAAGGGTCTTCCCAGGAAGAGCTGAGGGGAAGAAATCCACCAAAGAAGATGATTCTTGCATGCTTGCGTAATCATAATGGTGTGGGACATCGGAAGTTGCGGGTACGACCATTGTGTGATGAGCATCCATTGAAGGATTCTCATGTGGAATCTGGCTAATAGAAGTAGAGGGATAGCAGCCGCCATAATCCCCAGTACTTTCAGAACTAATCTGGCTTTGACTCTGTTGCTGTGAAAGAGAAGGGAGACCAGTTTGCGTATGTCTGCTATTCTTTGGTCTGTTAGTCTCGCAGACATGTTGACTGTGTCTAGATTTGCGCCTATGAAGGTAATAGCACGACAAGGCGACAAAACAGACTTTTCGCAATTTATTGAGATGCCTAACTTTTGACAAATGCGAAAGGTGTAGTCTCTGGCCATTAGAAGAAGATGCTTGGTAGGAGCTGTGAGGAGCCAGTCGTCCAAATATGGAAACACCTGGAATCCTTGACGTCTCAGGTGAGAAGCTACCACTGCCATGCATTTGGTAAACACCGGGGCAGTGGTGAGACCAAAGGGCAGGGCTCTGAATTGAAAGTGACTGGTTCCCAGCCGGAAGCGGAGAAATCTCCTGGAGCGTCTGTTCATTTTATATGATAGTACGCATCCTGGAGGTCTATAGAGCACATCCAGTTTTCCTTTCCCAAAAGGGGTAGGATGGATTGTAGCGTGACCATCCGAAATCTTGTTTTCTTGACCGACTTGTTCAAGATACTGAGATCCAAAATGGGTCTCCAGTCCCTGTTTTCTTTGGAACCAAAAAGAATTTGGAGTAGATTCCGGATCCTTGCTGGTCTACTGGCACTGGCTGAATGGCTCTTTTTGCAAGCAACTTTGATATTTCCAATGCTGCTTGATCCCTTTGAGCGGGTGGAACATCTGGAAGGGATTTTTTTGATTGATTTGGAATACGAAAGAACGGAATGGAATAGCCTTCGGAAATGATGGACTGTACCCACTTGTCTTGAGTTAGGGATCGCCAGGCTTCTGGGTACAGTGACAATCTTCCCCCGACTGCCTCCGAAGGTGGACAGTCGGGCAACACCTCAAGGATGCTGGAAGGGCTTATCGGAAAAAGTTTCTCGATTGCCCTGGTTCTGCGGACCCCCCCCTGCCTCTAGGGCGACGTCTACCATTATTGTTCCCCCCTCTGCCTCTGGAGGGGAACCGACTCTGTGCGTCAGGCAAAGTCCCTTGAGATTGTTTGCGGAACCACATTTTCCCACTTTTCTGGCCTTTGGGGTAAGGCCTAGAAGGAGTAGAAAAATGGACTCCGACGGCAGAAAGAGTTTTGTCATCCGTCTCGCACCTCGTCAAGGTTTCTTTCACTTGAGGACCAAAGAGAGATGATCCATCAAACGGGGAGTTAGTGAAAGACGTTTTAAAGGGGTCCGCAAAATTGCATAGCCGCATCCAGGCATGCCGGCGTAAGGCAACACCTGTCCCTGCGGCTCTGCTCGCTCCATCAGCCGCATATGAAAGGAGGCGCATGGAGGAGTTAGCTATAGAGTTTAGGGTAGCCAGCTGAGCATTCATCTTGTCCTGAAAACCCGCAGCTGTAGGATCCTTCAACATCTCACTCGCTTCCTTGATCAAATCTCTTTGAAGACGAGTGAAATGGCATAGGTAGTTCAGCGAACGCATAGCAAAGGTCGCTGATGAAAACATCCGCTTCCCGTACCTGTCCATAGACCTGGATTCCTTGTTAGGAGGATGGACAGGCACCGAAGGATCAGCTAGTTCCTTCTTAGTGGCAGCAGCTACCACCATAGCATCCACAGAAACTCCCTTGGTCAGAAATTGCTTATCTGCTGGTGCTGTGATAAACTTTGAAGGTCTCCTGGGGGTGGGGTCCACTGAGTCAGGAGCCGTCCAAGCCTTTTTTGCTACCACCTGCATGAGGGGGTCAAAGGGGGGGACACCCAGGAGGTGGAAGGGCGAGAGCCAAACGCCTCAAGATACACAGATTCATCCTCCGAAGGGTTAAGGGCTGGCCAATTTCCCTCTGTTTCAGGATCTCTAGAATGTCTGCAAAGGAGACATCTTCAGAAGGGGAACGGGGAACCCTCGAATCCTCTAAATCTGTGTCAGAGGTGACAGACTCAGGTGAGTCTATGTGCTTCCTCTTACACTTTCTCTTCCTAGGGGCTCCCCTGCCAATTCAGGAGAGGCCTCCGAAGAGGATGAGATCCCCACAGGGGATTCTTGAGGAGCTGGCTCTCTGCGGTCTGGGATGAGGGAGTGAGTAGACATAACCTGAGGCACCGAAGAGGGAGGGGCGGACGGAGCCGACTGTGGAGTTGAACCAGGTTCCAACACACTCCGCATGACCTCGAACGCACCCCTGTCAGGCAGAGCCAGAGGTCCCCGCTCCGAAAAGCTGAGAACCCCCCTTGGCACCGACAGTGATGGCTCCGAGGCCGATGTCGGAGCCGAACTCACCAGCGCCGAAGCACCGAGAGGGAGAGCAGGGTCGGACAAGGGTCCGATGCCACTCACCCCCTCGGAGCCGACGAGGGAAGTCCGGCGCCGAGATTCTTCAAAGGAAGAAATCGGAGCTGACGACGGAACCGAAGACAATTGTATCGGCTCCGACGCTACCACAGTCTCGGTTCCGAAACGCCCCGGCTCCGAGCTCAAAGGAGTCGGAGGAGGAACATTTTGAGGGATAGGGTCAAGCATCGACTGATGAGTCGGGCTCTGAAGCATTTGGGCCAGTGCCTCGGACTTAAGAAGTCGACTCACTACCCTCTGAAGGTCATGATCCGAAAGCCTCGATGATCTAGAGGAGTGAGATCTATGGCTCCGTTCAGACAGCAAGGGAGATGCTGGAGCCGAATGAACGGAGCCAAGGGACGGTGACCTAGACCTCTTTCTAGATGTCGGCTCCGATGGTCTGATCGGAGCCGACCCAGGAATTTCCAATGCCTCAGAAGCTGCAGTCTGAGACTCATAGCAGTAGGTTTCGAAGCCTTAGGCCTCGACTCAGAAGCTGGAGTCGAGGACCTAGAAGCCTTAGAGGGTTTGCCCGAGGTAGCAGTAAGGGAACCCTCAGGCTTAAGCAAACCTCTTAAAATGAGTTTGTTTTTTCTTTCCTGCAGGACTCTAGGGCTGAAGCCATGGCATACAGCACAAGAGTCCTGCAGGTGTAAAGGTCCCAGGCAGTATACACAAGAAGTGTGACCGTCTGTCAGAGACATTTTCTGACAGCACGAGTCACACTTCTTGAAGCCTGAGACCTTTGACTCTTTAGACATTATCAAAGAAAGTGTAACCACACACACACACAAACACACCGATTACACTTTTCACAAGGTTAACTAAAAAAGGGAGATTAGTTCTTTTTTAGATCCCTAAAAAAAAACACATACACTCCACTAAGGGGATGGAAGGGCCCGAAGGCCTGAGGGAAGAACTAATAAGTTCTTGTGGAAAAAAGGGTGGATAAACAGGAAGGAAAGGGTCAAAATCCACTAAGTTAAGGGAAATAACTATAAAAGACTAAATTAAGGGGGTTTAAATTCACTATAGATTAATCTATAATAACTGACCTGAAGCCGGTAGAAACCATACACCTCGATCGCTGTAGCGGCAAACGAGATCTGAGGTAATACCGCCTAGCATAGTGGGATATAAGGGGAGCCTCGAGCCGGTGGAACCAACTCTCAAGCTTTTAGAGTGGCCGAGTCGGAGCCGAGGTCGGCTCCGAACCCATCCAGCAAGAATGAAGGCGAGATGGACAACTTAACATCACCCCTTCCTGCTTCACCAATGTGGTCATTTATAAACTGTTGACATCTGTTCAGTAGCATTTGATTTCTGTCATTAGACTCTGATAAGGCGTCTATCAGGGCCATGAAATTTCGTGGAATAGTGTGTGCAGAAACATTAAAATGAGACTGGCCATCCATGCCCTGTTCTGTGTTGTTATCTTCATTCACAGTTCCTAAGCTGGAAGAATACTAATGCCAATAAAACTGACAAGCTGCAAAATGAAGAAATAACTTTACACTGGCAAAAAACTTCTACAGCTATATGAAAAAACACCACCACCAGAACCAGTAATTGAGTGCGCTTTCATTCTTTTAAGATGTAAGAACTTCTTCAGAAATAAGAAAGTACAAAGAAAATCAGTAAATATACACTCCATGTCGTCATATGGCAATAAAGCAGTAAAATAGTAACAGCCAATGAAGTAATTCTATCCTTCTTAAAATATGCACGCATCATTATATGGTAATGAAGTGACCTGAAAAAACATTACAGTACAAGGCAAACTAGTGAAAAGCAAGTCTGTCATGTGAACTCATGTAAGCCATTTCAAAGCACATTTTAAATTGATATTCTCATTCAAACCAGGAGCTGAATCCGCTCCCAGCAAAAGTTGCCATTTGAGTTCCCTAACCTCCAGAAGAGTAGCATAGTCACCAAAAAACAGTTCAACTTGCTCTAATACTAAAAATAGAAATTTTTCAAAATTAGTACAAGTTAACGAATGCCTAGTTAGCGTATTTTGAGAGTCAGAACTTCTGATAGCCCCACAATGTTCCTTTATTCTGCCTGTTTCCTGCAAGTCTTTCCTACATAGAAATAATGACAAGAATTTCAAACTGCAGCATAAACCAAATTAGTGGATGAGCAGTCAAAATGATGGGCAAACATAACTTTAATCATTGTGTTTAAAAGTCTAGCAGTTCACTTTGAAAATAAACTTGCAACAAACGCATTTGCCACACTCAAACGTGCCAGTCGGGTCAGTAATGTTTCTAACAGAATTTAACATCAGTGCTGAGTCTCTGTTCTCAAGTGAATTTCTAATTGTTTTAGTCTTTTTATATGAAAACAACGGAGAATTACCCAACGAGTTAGACACATTCTGTGAACTAGTAACAATGTTCCAGTTGTGAGAGATGACATTTCTGAAACTTTTCTTATCCCTGCAAATAAGTATTGGGAAACTCAATGTCCTGTCTGGAAAAGCAGCAGTATTATTTTGTTAAGGTGTAAAACCACAGTGAAGAATGGGCTGAAATTTACTGTGTCTGTCTCTAACCACTTCATGAGCCACACTGTACACAAGATCCTTAGGGTAATGTTTTTGCAAAAACAGATTACACAAGATGTCCATCTCAGCATAAAAAGTAGTATCCACGCTAACCAGTCTGCAGACTCTAATGAATCGACCCCTTAACACGTTCCTTTTCATGTAAAAGGGGTGTTAGCTGGTAAAATCTAAAAAGTTATGATAGGTTCCCTTTCTGAAAATGTTAGAGACTATGCTCCTGCTGGTGGCATCAGTAGAAATCGAAGTATGAAGAAAGGAAACAGTGTTACCAGAACCCGATTTAACAAACTTCAAAAAACTAATACTGTCACTCATGGCTAGTAAAAAGTCTACCAGCTCTTGGGCAGGGCCCACCCCATGCAAAAAAGATGTCATATAACAGTGGTATAAGCGGGTGTGCTGGAACTGTAAATGGACAAGAGTGTCTACTTCCCAGGCAGCAAGCACAAGATTGGCATAGGATGGAGCCATTTTTGAACCCATGGCTACCACTTCAATTTGCTGATACACTTTGCCACTGAAATGGAAAGAAGTATTGCACAACACTGTTTCTATTAAAACACTTAAAGTCATAATCCTAGTATGTCCAAAATTTGCATAATTTCTAAGCTATGTTTTCACATTTTGCAACCCTTCCTGATGGGGAATATTAGTACACAAGGACACAACATCTAGTGTAGCAAATCAGCAGTTATTGTCTAAATTTGCTTTACATATCTCATTTAAAAAGCCCCAACAATCTTGAATATATAACTCTGTTTTTTGCACTTTGAGGTTTAACACACTGTCACTGTATTCTGAAATACATTCAGTTTTTGTGGGTTTATTTGAAATAATGAGTCTGAAAGGGGGGTGCTCAGCATTTGTATGAATTTTGGGGATGCCAAAACATTTTCCCAAACTTGGACTAAATACCTGTAAGCATTGTAATTCCTCTAATATGATGAACTGGTCATTCTCCAGAGATAGCAGCAATGAATCAATTTTATCAAATTGTTGTTCAACATACTCAATAGAAATCATTTTGTAGTATTCATTATCAGTTAAATCCGCTACTATTCTTAGTGCATATTCAGCTTGTTCCATTAGTACTACCCCTATACCTTTGTCAGCTTGGATTATTCTTAATGACGGAAAGGGATCAGAGTGCAAGAGACTCCTTATGTGACAAATTAAACCATTTGTCTGTATTTACGTTATTGAACAATTTTCTGATATCCTTTGAGCATACATTAAGGAAAGTAGACAGTGTACTATCTAGAACTGGGTTAAACGGGTCTATGTTATAAGATCGATGTTTGAAAACATCGAACAACATATGGTCGGCACCATATGGTCAACGTCTTCAAACACTGACCTTATAAAAAGACAAAAAAAAAAAAGAAAAAAGTACCCTAACGGGTTTAAAATGGGGGGCAAGCCCCCTGCACCCCCCGCTACTTAAATATACCAACTCTGAGACCGCACTACATTGCAGTAAATGGAAATCACCCCTAATGGACATTTCCGTTTACACGCTCGAGATTCTGAGCGTTCGATATTCTCGTGTCGACAATGTCAGATTCAACATTGTCGGCTTTCAAGAATATAATATAGACCGGGGTTAAACAAACTCTCTTTATTTAACTGATTCATTGTTATTATTTACTGTTGTTTGAGAGTCAAACAATTCATCTTCAGAGTCATTGTCAGTAAAATAACACCTGAGGTTTAGCTTTCTCACGAACAAACGTAAATCAAGAAGAACTTCAGCCACAGAGGCTCTCTGTGCTGGTATGCAAGTAAAACCGCCATTTAACAGGGTTAAATGTTCTGTGGACAAGGACCTGGATTGTCAGATTAAACACTGCATTGTCATTCACTTTTAGCAAAGTTATACGGGAGGCATTATTAGAAGCAGACTGCTCTGCAACTGTATTATGTGCAGAACTTGTTCTATTTAGTGCATATTCCTGGCATAACTGAGTGTTGTCATAGGGCTTCCCAAATCTCTATCTCCAGTTGCCTCTCCTCCTTCCTCGACTGCCCCTCTCACAGCACCTCTCCCCTTCCCTCCTCTCCGAGGAGAGAAAGCCATTCTGTCTGAAGTTAAACTGCCCTGAGGTTTAAAAAAAAAAAAAAGGCTGCTGATTAACATTAAGTTTTTGAACATCCATAGTGCTGTTACTATAAACACCTGGGCGGGATGGAGGTGCAGAGGACACAGGAGTTTCTCTGTAATTAACAGGAGCTATCGCAGTAGAGTGTGAAAAAGCAGGTCTCCTTTGAACATACTGTAAGGGTCTTCCTGAGGTGGATAAGACAGGATAATCAGTTCGTGAACTGTATTGCCTCAAATCCCTCTGCAGCTTATTCGTTTTAGTCTGAATAATTTCAGATACATGCCTTGAGACCTTTAACAATACTGCTGAATAGGGGTCTGCATAAATTAAATTCTGGATGAGACAAAACTTTTTCATGCACACTAGAAAGGTCTCTTTTCCGTGCTTCAAGTCTGATGATGTTATGCTTTATGAGGATTTTAATTGTGCTTAGTGCATATTCCTGTCATAACTGCGTGTTGTCATAGGGCTCCCCAAATCTTGATATCTCCAGTTGCCTCTCCCCATTCCTCGACCTCCCCCTCTCACAGCATCTCACACAGGTTTTACTTACAAACCAGCACAAAAAGCCTTTGTGGCTGATTTACGTTTGTTCATGAGAAAGCTACACCACAGGTGTTATTATTTTGCTGACAATGACTCTGAAGATGAATTGTTTGACTCTCAAACAGTAAATAATAATGTTGAATCTGTACAGTTAAAGAAAAAGAGCTTGTTTAACCCAGTTCTAGACAGCACACAATCTTTCCTTAATGTGTGTGAAAAGGATATCAGAAAATTGTGCAACAGATTGAATACAGACAAATGGTTTAATTTGTCACAGAGTTTCTTGCACTCGTATCCCTTTCCACTGACAAGTCATTAAGAATAATCCAAGCTGACAAAGGTACTGGGGTAGTACTAATGGAACAAGCTGAATATGGACTAAGAAATGAAGCGGATTTAACTGATAATGAATACTACAAAATGGCTTCTATTGAGTACATTGAACAACAATTTGATAAAATTGATTCATTACTGCTATCTCTGGAGAATGCCAAATTCATCACATTAAAGGAATTACATTGTTTACAGGTATTTTGTCCAAGTTTGGGAAAATGTTTTGGCATCCCCAAAATTCATAAAAATGCTCAGCACCCCTCTTTCAGAATCATTATTTCAAATAAACGCACATTAACTGAACAGATTTCAGAATACATTGACAGTGTGTTAAACCTCATAGTGCAAAAAAACAGCTTTATATTTGAGATTCTTGGGGCTTTTTAAATGAGATATTTAAAGTAAATTTATACATTAATAACTGCTGTTTTGTTACAGTAGATGTTGCGTCCTTGTACACTAATATTCCCCATCAGGAAGGGTTGCAAAATGTGGAAAAAATACCTTAGAAATTATGCAAATTTTGGACATACCAGGATTATGACTGTTTTAACAGAAACAGTGTTGTGCAATATTTTTTTCCATTTCAATGGCAAAGTGCTTCAGCAAATTAAAGTGGTAGCCATGGGTTCGAAAAAGACTCCGTCCTATGCCAATCTTGTGATTTCTGCCTGGGAAGTAGACACTCTTGTTCATTTACTGGGGATCCAGCACACCCGCTTATACCGCCGTTATATTGATGACATCTTTTTTGCATGAGTGGGCAATGCCCAAGTCCTGGAAGACTTTTTACTAGCCATAAGTGACCGTGTTAGTTTTTTTAAAATTTGTTACATCGGGTCCTGGTAACACTGTTTGCTTTCTTCATACTTCGATTTCTACCGATGTCACCAGCAGGAGCATAGTCTCTAACATTTTCATGAAAGAAACCTATTGTAACAACTTTTTTCAATTTTACCAGCCAACACCCCAATTACATGAAAAGGAATGTGTTAAGGGGTTAATTCATTAGACTCTGCAGACTAATTAGCATGGATACTAATTTTTATGCTGAGATGGACATCTTGTGTAATCTGTTTTTGCAAAAACATTACCCTAAGGATCTTGTCTACAGCATGGCTCAGGAAGTGGCTAGAGACAGACACAGTAAATTTCAGCCCATTCTTCACTGTAGTTTTACACAAACAAAATAATACTGCTGCTTTTCCAGACAGGACATTGAGTTTCATGGTACCTATTAGCAGGGATATGAAAAGTATTAGGAATGTCATCTCTCACAACTGGAATATTGTTATTAGCTCAGAGAACTTGTCTCACTTGTTAGGTAATTCTCTGTTGTTTTCATATAAAAAGACTAAAACAATTAGAAATTCACTTGAGGACAAAGACTCAGCACTGGTGTTAAATTCTGTTAGAAATATTACTGACCCGCCTGGCATGTTTGAATGTGGCAAATACATTTGTTGCAAGTTTATTTTCAAAGGGAACTGCTACACTTTTAAACACAATGACTAAAGTTATGTTTGCCCATCATTTTGACTGCTCATCCACTAATTTGGTTTATGCTGCAGTTTGTAATTCTTGTCATTATTTCTATGTGGGAAAGACTTGCAGGAAACTGTCAGACAGAATAAAGGAACATTGTGGGGCTATCAGAAGTTCTGACTCTCAAAATGTCCTAGCTAGGCATTTGTTAACTTGTACTAATTTTGAAAAATTTCTATTTTTGGTATTAGAGCAAGCTGAACTATTTTTTGGTGACTATGTTACTCTTCTGGAGGTTACGGAACTCAAATGGCAACTTTTGCTGGGAGCGGATTCAATTCCTGGTTTGAATGATATCAATTTAAAATGTTTTTTGAAATGGCTTACATGAGTTCACATGACAGACTCGCTTTTCACTAGTTTGCTTTATACCTGGTTTTTCAGGTCACTTCATTACCATATAATGATATGTGCATATTTTAAGAAGGATAAAGCTACTTCATTTGGCTGTTACTATTTTACTGCCATATGATGACGTAGTATATATTTACTAATTTTCTTTGTACCTTGTTACTTCTGAAGAAGTTCTTACATATTAAAAGAACAAAGGCAAGCTCAATTACTGGTTCTGGTGGTGGTGGTGTTTTTTCACATAGCTGTATAAGTTTTTTGCCAGTGTAAAGTTCTTTGTTTTGCAGCTTGTCGGTATTATTGGCATATATATATATATATATATATATATATATATATATATATATATATATATATCTATATACATACACACATATATATTTAGGTTCCCTATTAGAAGACCCAAGACACATTCTTTTGAATGCGTCGTGGTTGAACTCAAAAGCCTAAAATGGCAAAATATCGAAGAGGCTTTTAAGCAAATTCTTTCCCTGGGAAAGGATTTGCTTGGCTGCTTCTTTACTTTGCCGTTTTTGGCACTGTAGTGCAGTTTCGGATTTGGTATATTTAAGTGGGGGGCATAGCCCCCCAGTTAATGTAATGTTTATAGTGTTTTATTTATTTGTTTTGTTGGAACACTGATTTTTTTCCCTAGGAAAAAAAATCGCTGTTCTGACAGTTCAAAATTGTAAGCTTTCTGTTACATAGGGTCGATTAATCACCGTTCGCCCTTTTAAGCGTTCAGTGATCTAATATAGACCCTATATTTATATGTGTGTGTGTGTGTGTATATATATATATATATATATATATATATATATATATATATATATATATACATACACACACACCCCTACCCCTATACAAAATATGGGAATAGAGACTTTAATCTACTCTCCCAAATGTTGACAAATAACTGACAGGTGTGCATTCTAAAGACATGCGACTGGAGCATTTCTCCCGGGGTCTCCTCTGAAAATAGGCTCTGTGGAGCCTAGTCAGACTTTCCCGGTCAACAAATATGAAATAAATACATAAAAAGATCAACAAATTCCATGGCTGGGGAATAATCCCCTTTCCCAGTGATTGCGACCTCAGAGTTAGTATATATAATTAGCAGGGGATGCTGACAAAGGGAACTTGTCCCCTAAAAAAATTTTTTTTTTTAATTTTAAACTGCATGCTGTGAGGATTTTCTTTGCACATGAATGACTTCTTGTCCATGTTTGCATTACCAACCATTTATGGTCAACATTACTGACGTTGACATTTAGGTGTTTCAATATTTGTCACAGCACCTACTTCTATAAACACACACATATATATATATATATATATATATATATATATAAAATAAATAAAAAACGGATACAACGGACCACCCTTCACCGTAGCTTCAATTTATTGACAGAAGTTTTGCACCTTTGTCAGTGGTTACTTAGACTTCATCAGAATGAGAAACTAGAATTAGCACAGCAGTTAAATAACAATTGAATAACATCACATGCTCGACAACCCTACTAAACTAATCAAACAATTAAAAAGCCCACCAAATATATGAATGGTAAAACATTAAACAGAGTATTTTTCAAAACAATTCAATAAACAAAAAGTCAACATGTCAAACAGTGTATATGATAAATTACTTAGGAAAAACATTAAAAAATAAAAAATATTTCACTATTAACCTAAATGGCTAATTCAGCCTAATTTCAAAACACTATCGATAGAAATTGTTTCATTTAGACCTGGGGGACAGCAACACTACATTTCAATTGCCACCTCAATTCCATGTACTCAAGGTAAAGATCTGCAGGTCCACCTCTGGGTCCAAGATCAACCTTGTCAATTGCTGTGAACTTAAATTTGTGAGTAGGGAAATTTTTCACATTTTTCACTAGGATATTTCTTTTATCATCTCTAGAGATGTCATATTGATGCTGTTATACCCTTCTAAATTTCATCTTGGTCTTGCCTATTTAAAAACTTTCACAGTCTTGACAAATGGCCATGTAAACAATACCTATACTATGACAATAAAACCTACAGGAAAATTTAACACCCCGGGTCTGATTTATCACTTCTGTACTTTCCAGTACGAACCTACACTGGGGACATTGTTCACATTTGTACATACCATCAACCTTGGTAGCCAAAGTTGCCCTAACAGGGTTTTACAGCACAGGTCCTTTTTATAAAAAACAGTAGGCTTAAGTCCCAGTTTTTCTGAGAGTTCTAAATCCACCCTGAAGATGCTCCAGTTGTGGTTAATTATGTGCATAATACCACGAAAATATACATTTTAGGGTAAAATAAGGGCTCTATGAAAATCTGAACGTTCACTCTGGGTGGACAGTTCTCCTTCCATAGTCACCTGTCCCCTGTCAGAACTCCCTAACAATGGAAAGAAATATCCGTCCGTCCTTTCCTTATTGACCTCATCAAATATATTATTGAGTAAAGACCCAGGGTAACCTCTCCTTTCCAATATCCCCCTCACAAACAGACACTCATCTTGGAACATATCTATACTCACCATGTGGGCCAACCTCACACATTGCCCCTTAAAGATCTTTTTTTGATGCAGGGGGTGGCAGTTATCAAAATGGAGTAACAAATCGGAATACATAGGTTTCCTGTAAATGGAAGATTCAAATCTCTTCAAGGCTTTATCTTTAAAAATAGTCGCATCTAGATAATGTACCCTCTTGACATGAACCTCCATTGTGAATTTCAAAAAATTAGTATTAGCATTTAAATACTGGAGAACTGGTCAAGTCTTTCATGGCTGTCAGACCAAATGGTGGTAATGTCGTCCAAAAAGATGACTGTAAAGGGACCCACTCTTAGAAAATTTGGAACTTACCACCGCTATGTTTTCCCACTGGGCTAGTACCATGTTGGCAAAAACCGGGTCACCCCCTTCTTCTGCTTTAAGAGCTGGTTTTCAAAAATCAAGCAATTGTTTTAAAGGATGTCCTCTGTAAGTGTTCTGATGGCAAGGATTTTGTTGTGCTCAAAGGACCTGTGCTTTAAAACCCTGTTCAAGAGGGCTGCTTTGATTCTCTCTGGAACATATGTTCCCTACTTTGTACTCTGCAAGTAATAATTAATGAAATTTACAGATGAGTGTCTGAGCGGGTACAGAAAGACATATAAAAAAGAAGGTAGAGAAGGGTTGGCAGTGTACTGCAAGTTTTGAGCAGTGCGAAACTGCACTGATGTACCCAGCTCCAAGTAGCTGCAGCATGCAGCCACTGAGTACGCATACAATTAGGCTTGAAAAGGCCTGCTTGTACAACACACTTGCTAGATGTTCTGTGTTTATTTCTAAAAGGTGTTGCTGTAGGCATATATGCTTACAGTTAAGACTGTCTGGAAATGACAATGTTACTAGTGGCATGGAATTTCTCCGCATCATCATCCATGTTTTCAATATCACTGAGAAAGCAGCACATAGTATGGTTGTCATGCTCCACTACACTGTTAGGACAGTAGAGAGTTCTCCAGTGTGGCAGTTTGATTCTGTGGAATGGTAACCTCTTCACATGCTACATAGAAAGATATGTCCAGTCAGTGACTGTTATCCTGCAAGCACTACAAATTCTGTCAAAGCAAATACTTGAGATCAACAAGTGTACTCTACAATTATTTGACACAAGCTAAATATTTTTATTGTTAGTATAACAAAAGTAGACCACTTTCAATGACATACAGTGTGCCCTTCATGTAATCAGAGACTGTTTTCACAATTTTCTCTGGAGGTTGTGAATGTTGCCCCCTTATCTTTTAGATATAATACTGGGTTATTCTGCATATGGAGTTACTCCAGGGTTACAATTAGAATGATGTATTATAAGAAACTGAAGAACTGTTTTGCTATGAGGGTTGTCATTTGTCAGTTTTGGGAAAAAAATCTCTAGGAACATGTCTTTTTCAAGAGGTTGGAACACCTTTCTTCAGGGCAGCAATCAGTATGGCTCTCACAGAAAGACTTTACATATCCTGACTGTTAGACTAACCTTGGGTAGAATCAAAGAGAAGCCCAAGTTCTGCAAATGGCCGAGTGCATACCGGAGCTTTTCCTGCAATTTCCCATTGGAACAGGCTTGCATGAGGCAGTCATTCAAGTATAGGTAAATCTGAATGCCTTCCGTCTTTAGGAAAATAACCAGACATTTTGTAAAGATCCCAGGAACAGTAGAGAGCTCAAATGTAAATATCCCCTGCTCTGAACTTAAGGAATCTTCTATGTTCCTGTGTCCATGAGGCCAAGAGTGATCAAATGCACTCCAGGAATTAACAAGGGGAAGTAACTGCAGGGTGAGTATTCTGAACTTTGGTTCCCTCAGGAAGAATTTAGTCTTGAAAGTTCAAAATGGGCCTCTGTAGCACACCTTTCTTGGAGACAAGGAATACTCTGAAACAGAAACATCTTTCTTGCTACTCCTGTGGGATGCTTTCTATTGCTCCACAGTCTACTAGGGAATCAAAGAGGTGCAACACCAACTCCAGCTGATCCTCTAGAACTGAGCACCTCCCCATGAAAGGTGAAAAGCCCTTGAATTATGATTTGCATACTCAAGTAAGGATACTTTAGCCCAATTTCTTTAAGGTTGTCCTTTTCTGATAAGGTCATCCTACCCCCTCAGGAAATGCAGAAAAGAGAACAGCTGTGGTTTTGGAAGGGAGGAGGAGGATGACAGGGCTGCTTCTGTAGCCCTGATCAGAGGTCCCCATGTATTTGTTGCCAGTAGGCCATTCCCAGTGAACTTTTTTCTTTCATCATCATTTCTGCTTCTCGAAGGCTCTCTTCTGTACTTATTGTTGACCTCTAGTCTAGCAGCTCTAAAAAGTCTATTGTTTGGAAGGGTAATTGCAGTTATAGCTAGAGATGGGCAGATGGAATAGCTGCTTGACTATTTGTTTTCCTTTTTCCTCCATTTTTTTTAATTTTTTTATGAGAGACTCTGAAAAGGAAATCCCTGTCCAACGATGTGTTATGTAGCTGTCTCCTACTGAAAGGACCCACAGCTGCTGCTATTGCTACATCTACCATATTGTATCCATATTTTATAACATTTGTCCATTTTCTAAAGTCTGAGCCAACCAGTGTAGAAACCTGACATGCTTCATTGGAGTGATTCACACACAACTTTAAATGCACTGAATGCTAAAGATATAGCAGTAAGTTTGGGGTAATCCAGACCCAGAAGTTCCAGAAACGTTTTATTTATTTTTTATTTATTTATTTTTATCTTGAATACTTTTTGGGTATTCCTTTTAAAATTCACCCTAAAGAGAACAAGGGTCTCCCCAAAGGAGACATCAGTTGGCAGTGAGAATCATTTCCAAAGAGGCAGGACATTTGGCAAGTATAGCTTCTTGGAGGAATGGTCTGATTCTCTTGGGGAATTCCTTTTCTTATACTAGACTGGGGGCCCAAAATTGTAAAGGTTGACCAGGGGTCTGCAGCAATCTCTGCCACAGTGAAAAGAGCTCCTCTACCTATTTCCTGAAATTCTGCAAGGGAAAACAGGCAATAGAGTAACCAAGACTTTCCAGGCCTGATGCATGGTGGGTGTTCACCGCTTGCTTGTCCAAGTTACTAGGGGAAAAGTTTGCCATGAATGTTCCCAACTCATCTGCATAGGCCTTCTTTAATGCTTTTGTGATAATGGCTAGGTCATACAGTTTGGGCTCTTAACTCTACTAATATGGAGTTACATATTTGCTCGAGTCTATATTGCCAAATCGAAAAACCCTTTACGTGAATACCTAAACGTCGACATCTATAACGCAAACTGCGAAAATCCCAAACGCACTAAAAATAAAATAACGAAATGTCATAGTCGGTCAACCCCACCACCCGCTACATACTACCTACCCAAACAAAATAAATAACCACATACATACACTAACTAAACCCTACTTCTAACCCTACACTAAACCCCACATACACAACTAACTATGCACTATCCTTAACCCCTCCCTAACCCTAAGGTCCGTAACTACCGCACATGTCCCCTACAGAGATACACCCAAAAAAATAAATACACATACATACATTTAACAAAACCCTACTTCCAACACTACACTAAACCCCACATACACAACTATCTATGCACTATCCTTAACCCCTCCCTAACCCTAAGTTCTGTAACTACTGCACACTTCCTCTACAGACATACACCAAGAAAAAATAAATACACATACATACAGTTAAATAAATCCCTACTTCTAACACTACACTAAATCTTACATACACCTATCTATTCACTTACCTTAACCCACATCCTAACCCTAAAGTCCTATCGCACACTTACCTTACGGAGTTATACTGCAGACGGGCCAACCATTACACTTCGACATTTAAATTTCCGCTATTTTGAACGTTCAGCATTTCCGTCTTTCACGCAATCCATGTAGCTCTGTTCGTATTCGCGATTACAGCCTTTCGATCTGGTAATAGGAACCCATTTGCTCCTACTTGTACATTCTGTGACTATCAGAATTTATTTTACTAAATAAATGTAAACCCTGCTTACAGTGTATGTTACAAAACTAATTTGTTAAGAATTACTGGTTACACTGAATTACTACTTTTCTACACAAATGTTTTCTTTAAAGCATGTGTACTATACTACACTGACCGTCTAAATTATTGTACTGTTAATTTGTTCTTTGCTATACTACTACTGTTGCACTTCTGTATAGATGTCATGACTAAAAAGGCTTGGTATATCAATTCACTTACTCGGTTATCAAACTGTAAAATAAATAATCAAAATACATTTGCCACTCACCCAATGGAGAGTCAATATGCACTGTCAGAGCCAGAAGAGCAAAGTCCCTCTCACTGGCTGGAGACATTAATTCTATGTGAATGTCAGAGGCGGCAGCTCTAGAGAAACTAGCCCCCAAATTCACAGAACCTATAAAATAGGAGGAGGCCTGGAATGATATGAAGAAAGCAGCTGGTATGGCCATCTGCAGAAGGGTTAGACAGTGGCTAGTACCCGCGAAAGACAGTGATGAGGATTTGGAAACTACCTTGCCAAATTTGGTGTGCTTGGGCATATAAGAGGGTGCACTTCAGTTGGCCAACAGACAAAATTATCGAAATTGACAATGTCAAGACCACATGATTGATAACTTAGTTTCATCATTGATAACTTAGTTTCATGATCAACTTTATCAACCAAACCATGGCCAGCAAGAAAAACAAAGTTTTGCAGGGGAGCAAGTCTCCCTGCACTCTCCACACCCCCTGCAAATTATATACATTAACCCTGAATAGGCAGTAGGTGGGGAAATGGGCACATTTATCGATCCCCACTGTACCATGATCTCAGTCAAAATGGTCAACAAACTAAACTGTTGATCATGTGATCTCAACCATGTTGGTTTTGACAATTTAGTCCCATCAACCAACTGAAGTAGACCCATTTAAGATGCTAGGTAGCAAACTCATTAGTCTGATCTTTCTGGGTCCTCCAACCCTCAAGTAAAATTTAACACCCATGTTTCTTTTTATAGCCCTTCTTGGGAGGTACAGTCTCTCTCCCACTAACAGAAAACAATTCTAAATCTGTTTCTTCCCTTATAGTCTTCAGCTTTTTTTCCTGATACAACCAGGCATGTAAGGAGGGGTGGGGGTCTCTGTTTCTGCTGGTTTTCCTAGTAAACCCTACATAAATCTGTCAATCTGCCTTGAAACGTGACTCCTCCTAATCAAAACAACACTTAGAATTTAAGTCCCAGAACTGGATCTGATGACTAGCCACAAATGCTTTTCATGCCCATAAAAAGCAGTCCATGGGAATCAAAAAAAGTTTCTCCAGGAATAATTCAGTAGCAAAAAGAACTGAAAGGAGTTATCAAAGACCTCCCCAATATGGCATTTAGTTATCAGAGGTCTTTGCAAACTGGATCTCTGGGGCCAAACCCATACTGAGTGACTGTAAATTCTGTCAATGAAGCTCAGCAGACTGACTGCACTTTTTATGTGGGACTGTCTTCCATCCGGGCATTAGAGCCAAACTATGTTAAGCCATGACATTTACAGTGCTTTGTAAGTCTAGCCAGTCAGACACACATTCCCTACAACTAAATTTAGATGCATTATGAAAACAAATGCAATGGTGATCCACACAAATAATATGCACATTGCTTTTACTTTTCCTGCACTAGCTACCCAACAAACATTCTGAGAATTTGCTGTATTCCCCACTTTGCGCACCCAATATATATTCTCAGAATTTGCTGTATTCCCCACTTTGCACCAAATTCACTCACTCACATCTAATAGAAAAACAGTAAAATACACCTGCCACATTTATTTGTCTGTGTATGCATTTAGGTATATTTGTTTACCAGGTAGAACACAGATTCTTAAAAAATATATTAAATTATCACATAGGATCACTAATGTTCTGTTAATGTGAAATGTTTGCCTCCCTTCCACAAAAACAATTTTGGCATCACCTTTGCCATTCTTTTAGCCATTATAGACAAATACTTTATAAGCATGGTTTAGGACTGAAATGGGTCTATATGAAATTAAGCTGGATCTCATGGGTCTTTCCACCATCCTTTTCTTCCAGGATGTCGGTGTTTCTTCTCCTCTTAAAATACTGTTAAACAAAACCTTCTAGATCTTTATCAGTTTTTTCCCTCCTAGCTTATAAACTTCCACTCTGGGGACTTTCATATGGATTGGTTATACATAATCATTTTTATCTAATCTCCTTGTATAGTAACTGTTAGTAATTGAGCCTCAAATACCTCTATCCTTGGCATACTTAATTCTTCCATAAACCTTTCCATTTGTACATTTTCTTAATTTCTACATTTCTCTGCTTTATACAGATTTTCATAAAAATTCCGAAATATTTCTGGTACCTCTAGAGGATCTCTTGTTATATTCCTTGTTATAGGCTCCCTAAGCCTGGTGACAGCCCTTTTTACTTTCTGTTGCTTGAGATATTGCACTAAAACTTTTTGTGCTCTGGTGTTGTTATTAAAAAACAGTTAACAGCAGTCCTCCTAAACTCATGCATATTATTCAAGGTAACCCTTTATTTTATGCTTAGCATTTTGCAATTGCTCCTCCTCTTGTTCTGCGAGATTCCCCCTATTCTGTAATGCTTCAAAATTTGTTAGCCCTCTAAATAATTCTTGTTACTTTGTAATCATCTCTCGCTCTCTTATTTCCAACATATTTTTAAACTCCATTTTAATTTTATCCTATTCCCTAGCTATATTTTCTGAAGAATTTTCTATCTTCTCTTATAACTCCTGAATTATTTCCACTACCCATTCCTTAAAATTCCTCTTTTTTCAATAGATAGTGGGAAAGGGCCAGTGTCCCATTTTTATTTCATTACCCTACATTTTTAGTTTCTATTGGCAAATGATCTGAAACAGTTATTGGATGCATACCAAAACTTTCAATTAAATGTATGTTTCTGTAAAATTTAAGTTCTTTGTATTTTGGGGAATATGTAAACTGACTCTAAACTCCTACTACTGAATCAATATCTTTCATGCCAAATATTTTAATAAATGTCTTCAATAATCTACAGTTCTTTGTTATATTTTCCCTTCTGGGCCTCCCAGACACTTCTTCACAGCTGCAAATTAAATTCAAGTCCCCACCTATAAGTAATATTCTCTGCTGAAAACAGATTTCTCCTAGAATTTTCTTATACCAGTATTAGGTGGAATATAAATATATGCCAGTATAACCCTCCTCCCTTGCCTAATTTGCCAAATCTACCATTATCATATTTTTATCCTCTTCTATCACTTTTGGAGATCCTCTTGCAATTAACATAAATGCTCCTCTTTTCTTTGTCCTAGGTACTCCACTGAATAACCATCCTGAAAACCTTTCTTTATCAAATCCACATGTTCAGTGCTTTCTAAATGTGTCTCCTGTAACACAGCTATTTGCAGTCTACATTTTAATATAGTTCACTACTCTCTTCTTTTTTGTATATATTTGTGAGACCATTACCATTTAATAAAGCATCTTTATATTAAAAAAGTTACTATTCCCACCTTTTATTTATAACAGCTTTCTTAAGTACCTAGTCCCAGATATTGTGTTATATGCACACACTGTTTGGCAGATTGATCTTTTATGCAGTTGTTTGTCATACCAATTTGAGCCTATATCACATCTTACAACATTTTGTTTTACTGGAAGCCCGCAAACAAAAAAAAAAAACAAATGCATCCTCACTATATCTCTAAAACCTACCAACTTAATACTAACACACAAGACTTTGTACATTTTGAAATACTGAAGTTTTACCCTCCTAACAGGAGCAACTGTCCCAAACTGACAGCCACACTCAAACTTGGGTTAACCTAAAAGGAAGGTTATCCATGCCAAGACACATGGTAGGGCCTGTGCTAAGTACTGTCTGGTTTTGTTTAAGCTTTATTGCACTCCCAGAATAGGAAAAACGCTTGAATGCTTTCAGAAAACATTATCTCTCAGTCACTGAAAGAAAGTAATATTCTGTTTTCTTGCTCTTTATCAGATTGTTTCCATGGAAACATGAGAACCAGATACAGAGTTGCTTCTACAAGCATTTATTTGCTAGAGAAAAGCTTTATTATATTCAATGTTCTTTTTTTAGAAATATGAGAACCAGATACAGACTTGCTTCTACAAGCATTTATTTGCTAGAGAAAGGCTTTAATATATTCAATGTTCTTTATTTTTTTGCTTTTTCTTAAAACTTACTAGATCAAGCCAAGGGTCTTAATCACCTAATTCAAGAATGAGAAAAAAAGCACATCAAAATTTTTCTTGTATCATACTCTTTCTTCTTTTGTTTACACTGCAGTGCCAACATTTCTTAAAACTGAACTAGGAGAAAAAGAATAGAAAAAAAACAGTGGCAATTGCTTACTTTAGTATCCTCATTACACTTGAAAATAACTGAGAAAATTTTCTTTACAGCATACAGATTATATCATGGACTATAAAGATATTACTGTTAAGAATAACATTTTGCTTTCCTTACAGTTAACTCTTTTCTTCCTCTTCCCTTCTCACAAGTGTTTCTCCAAACATTAATGGCATGAAGTAGGGTGTATGCTTTAGAGTCCCCTACAAATTTAACAAAGTTTAAAAAGGACAATATTTCCAGGTTTTCTTGTTCTGTCATACTTCACAAATATAATTATTCTTCTTGTCTTTTCCCGGTTAGGGATCGCCACAGCGGAACTCTGGTCCGCTAATGATTGGCAGAAGATTTTGACAGTGCCGAGTTGCCAGCCCGATGCCCAACCTTCAATGAAGGCACGCCCATTCACGCATGCCTTTCGAATGCCACTTGACCGTGGGGAGGACATGCAGACTCCACACAGAAGGCGCTCCAGCTGAGAATCGAACGGGAGTACCTTTTGCTGTGAGGAGACAAAGTACAGTTTTGTACCTACCATAAATGTAGATGTTCGAGGATTCCCTTGCTGCAGTCCTGACTATTGGGTATAGTCCGCGTCCCAGTCGGCGAATACCAGAGCGGTCATGATGACCGTCATTTCCTCAGTCTTTTCTTGCCCCAGATGACAGAAGACCAAAAGACAAGTCCCAACAACCTGCACCAATAAACATGCACAATATATACAGTAATATATATACAAAAATATAAGCATGTAAAGGCACCTACACAACCACCCTGAAACACAGAGGGAAGGAAACATCTACATTTATGGTAGGTACAAAACTGTACTATGTTCTTTGCTGCAGTCCTGACTATTGGGTAGAATCCCAAAGCAGAGGTAAGGGAGGCTGGCAAATTATAAAGTAGCAGGAGCTGACAACATGCCTTGTAAAACAGCTGTGGCAAACCAGCTCTAGACTTAGAGTATATAGGCAGGTGATAATGCCTAGAAAAAGTATGCACTGAACTCCAAGTAGCTGCTTCCAGAATATCCTTAGTTGCCACCCCCTTAGAAATGCTGTTGAAGTGGCAGTAGCCCTAGTGGAATGAGGCCTAATCCCAGCTGGAACCTCTTTGCCATGATGGGAATAACAAAATGCAAAAAAGCCAATCCACCTAGAAATAGTTTGTTTTGACACAGGTTTGCCCTGTGAACTTAAAAGCAACTGTTGAGACTGCCTAAAATCTTTAGTCCTGCTCAAATAATAACGCAATTGCCTGTGTACATCTAAAGTGTGCAAAATCTTTTCCCCTTTATTTTGAGGATCTGCAGGCAAATGAATAGTTTGGTTTAAAGCCACACTAGAAACCACCTTAGGCATAAAGGAAGGATTAGTACGTAATGATACCCTGTCCTTATGGAAAATCAAAAGGCTCTACTGCCATAAGGGCCTGCAACTCAGACACCCTTCTTGCAGAAGTAATAGCCAACAGAAAAGCAGTCTTCCATGACAAATATTTCAATTCAGCAGTAGCTGCAGGCTCAAAAGGTTGTAGAGTAAGTTTTCCAACACAAAATTGAGATCCCAAGCAGGAGTAGGAGCTGGGTCTTATATTCTTTGCCCTCTAAGAAACTGCTTGAACAAAGGATAGGTGGGTCACAATCATAGTGAGCTGAAATTGCTGCAGCATGAATCTTTATGGAAGAGAAAGACAAACCTTTGTCCAATAACTCAGTAAGATATTGAAGAGCCACACTCAAATTAGGCTCTGAATCTCCAAATCTTTTGCTGTACACCAAAATAAAAATCTCTTCCATTTTTCTTCCTAGTACTAGGCCTTCTAGCTTCCATAATCACATTTAAAACTTGTTGAGGAAGCTGAGACCTTCCATGTTTCAACCCAGAATATGCCAAGCTGTGAGATGGAGAGATTGAAGCTTGACATTGAGCAGATGACTTCTGAGATAACAGATGAGGAATCAGAGGTAAAGGCCATGGGCTTCTTTACAAGACTCCTTAGAAGTGGGTACCAGTGTTGCCGAGGCCAATCTGGAGCTATCAAAATCATCCTTGGCCTGTCCTGTCTGACCTTTAGTAATACCTTTGGAAGAAGAGGTAGAGGTGGAAAAGCATAGACATGAAGGTTTTTCCAACTGAAAGACAGAGCATCCACTTTCCAAGCTGTGTGATGAAACCCCTTTGTGCAATACTTTGGCAGCTGGTGGTTTAGTGGAGAAGCGAACAGATCTATGTCTGGAGTTCCCCATGACACTGTCAATTTCTGAAATACATGAAGATCCAGTTTCCACTATCCATGATTTGTCTGCTTAATACATCTGCTAGGGAGTTCTGTGCTCCTGGCAGAAACCTTGCCTGAAGAGTCAGTTGCAGGCTTAACGCAGTCAGGCTCCATAAAATCATTGCTTGCCTGCATAGAGGATAAGAATGTGTGTTGATGTACCACATGACAGTTGTGTTGTCTGTCAGAATCAACACCTGCCCTGGAAGAAGTAACTCCTTGAACGCCATCAATGCAAACTGGACTGCTAACATCTCCTTCATGTTGATATGTAGATGCTGTAGTCTGGCAGGCCACTTGTCTTGTATCCACTTTCCATTTAGATGAGCTCCCCAAGCAGTGTCCGAGGCATCTGTCGTTAAAATCTGACTCGCCTCTGGCCGGGTCACAGAGAGTCCCTTGTTTAGGTGACATTCCTGAGCCCACCACAAGAATTCCTTTTGAAGGCAAGGTATTATTTGAATGACAGTGTCCAAATCTTGGCAGTGCTGTGTCCATACATTTTGAGATACCATTGCAGCTTCCTCATATGCAGTTTGGCATTGGGAAGCACCAGAATACAAGATGCCATGAACCCTAATGCTTGAAGGACTGTCCTTGCAGTCAGCAGACTGATGAGATAGTTGATGGAAGTAAAATGACAGACTCTTTTGTTTGTCCGGGGTTAAAAGGCCATCTGGGCTGCTGTATTCAGTCTCACACCCAGAAAGCACATGTCTTGAGAGGGTACTAGACTGGACTTTATTTCGCACAGAATACCCTAGGCATCTTAGCACTGCTATGACATATTCCAGATGCTGTAGAAGGTGTTCTTTTCTTGAGCCAGAATCAGGCAGTCGTCCAAGTAAGGATAAATTTGAATGCCTTGAAGCCTGAAGTAAGCTATCACTGGAGCCAGAACCTTTGTGAATACTCTGTAGATAAGCCAAAGGGCAATGCAGAGAACTGATAATGAAAATCTCCAGTTAACCGCAGATACTTTCTGCAACTTAGCCTTATGGGCACATGAAGGTAAGCTTCCTTGAGATCCAAAGTTACCATCCAGTGATCCTTGCCCAGCAGAGGTAACAGTTGCTGTAACGTCAACATCTTGAACTTGGGAATGTCCAGATAAGTGTTGAGGATAGACAAATCCAAAATTGGTCTCCACGTGTTCCCCTTCTTTGGTACTAGGAACAGGCGAGAATAAAATCCTTTCTGACACAGGGACTGGCTGAATAGCCCCTATCTGAAGTAACTGAGAAACTTGCTTGAGAGCCTCTTTTCTTTGTGGAGGAGGAACATCTGGCATGCCTTTGAAAGGGGGCATTGTGTGGAAATAAAATCTGTACCCGTGATGAATGATATCCAGCACCCATCTGTCTTGAGTGATTAAATCCCAATTTTCTTTGAAAAGAGACAATCTTCCTCCCAAAGGAGCTGCCAGGCGAGTCCACTGGCAGCTGAAAAGGCAGGTCATTGGTTCTGCCCTCACCAGAAGTCTGAGCAGGTGAACTGTCTGATCTAGGCCTAAATGAACCTTGAGTCCTGCCCCTACGTCTAGATCTACCCCTAGACTGGGAACCATAAGCAGGATATGTCCACCCCTTAGCAGGCCAATTTCTACTAAACTTTGGAGGCTGCACCTGCAAAAATCTTTAACAGTCTGCATAGACTTAGCTTTATCCTCCATTTTCTTTAAAACTGCTTCCACAGGCGGTCCAAACAACACATCAGACTGTAAAGGAGCATCCAAAATCCTAGTCTTAACATGCTCAGCTAAATTCTGATCCTTCAACCATGCATGTCTGCGAAGAACAGAACTAGTAGCAGCCACCCTCGGGGAGGCCTGAACAGCATCAAAACCACACTGCAAAGAATGCTTACCCACTTGTTCAGACACATGAACCAAATCCAGCAATTCTTTACACTCAATACCTTCCGCCAAAGCATCCACCTTAGATTTCAATTGTGAAAGGAGATAATTCTGATATTTCAGCATATGAAATTGACAATTCTCATGGCTAGAGTGGAAGAAGTATATACTTTCTTACCAACAGAAGCTTTAACACCTTTAGCCCCTGAGAAACAGTTTCTGGGTGGACTCTTAAACAAATACTTATGAGCGCACCCTATAATACCTATCAGGCTTAACAGGAGCAGGAGGCAAGGAATCAGGGTTCAGAGAAGCCTCTGCAAAACATCCTCCACCACATTCAACACAGGAGGAATAGCTAAGGGCCTATGCTGAGGCAAAACAAAGAATCAAGATCCTAAGCCTTTAAAGTGCTCCCTCATGGAGTGAAGAGTCTCTGAAAATGAAAAATCCTCAGGAGGAGAAGCTGAAGGAGTGGAATCATCCACATCAGAATCAGAATAAGCAGGAAACTCAAGTCTTCCACAGAAGACTCTGAAGCCTGTGAACACTGTTCAAAACTATCAAACTCCTGTTCCACCCTAGGCCTCTTATCAGGTGGGGGCATAGAACCTCTAATCAGAGTAATCAAATCTTCAGCCATTTTAAGCATATGTTTCTTAGGCACAGAGATGCTAGGAGAAGCCCCTACAGAAGCTGAACTTGGTCTTCCTCTAAAAGAAGCTTTAGAAACAGAAGGAGAGGCCCTAACTACCTTGGGAAGAGAGGGAAGAACAGTTACCTGAGAAGCCCCCTCAGCCTGGCCTACTTCCTGAGAGGGCACATCCTGTAACAGTAAAGTATCTGCCTGAGACTCCACAGAGACTCCTGGCAAAACCTCTGGCTCCCTGAGCCTTCTAAGGCGAACGGCCGGTTCCTCACCCTAGACTTCACTGTTTTGTCCTTCTTAGATGAAGCAGGCGTCGGAGCATCCGCATAGTATAATTGCTTCCCAAACACTAACCTAGCACAATCAAGCCTCCTCTTAATAAATCTAGCACAAGGCAACCAACAACGCGTGCTCAGGCCCTAAACAAGGTATACACAATGTATGATAATCCCTATGCGTATCTGCTTCCCACAAAAATACAGTTATTCACTTTTCTGACATCCGTAATATACTGAGGCAACTCTGTACTCGGTCTGAAACTCCGTTTTCCGGAAAAATCTCGCCAACCTGCACGTCAGGACTGCAGCAAGGGAAGACGAAGAACATCGCTACCGCTGCACCACCTCGGCTTACTCATTTCACAAATATAATTAATGCTCTGTAAACCCAAATTTGTCAATTTTTTGAGTTGCTGGTTTTATTCTTGTTTATCTCCATCTCCCAAATCCAGTCTCTGCTTCCTTTCCAACATACTCTCTGCTCTTCTAGTCAACTCTTGTGTTTTTTCTGCCTTTGAAGCATTTTCTATTGAAACACTGTTTTTTCTGCCTTTGAAGCATTTTCTATTGAAACACTGGAAAAATATTTCACTGACACACACTCTGTGGTCTTTACTACCAGAAGAACAAGCAGCATAATCTCCTTCTCTTTCACAGCTCACTTTTTGTTGGACAAACTTTTGTATTTCCTCCTTAGTATGCTCTGTATCTAAAAATTATTTTGTCACTCCAGGAAAGAATATTGTTAAGATATCTAGGTACAGTAGTTTGAATCTCATGCCTGCTTCTCGACATTCACCGATTACTGGAATAAATGTACTCCTCTTGTGTCTGGTGTGCAGTGAATACTCATTTTCCACAAACACTCTACTGTCTCCCACTTTTAGTACTTTGTCCTTCTGCCACAGTTTTGTCAGAATCGACTCTTTATGCTGGTAGGATTGAATCTTTACTATTAACAGTCTAGGTTGCTTTCTAATGGCCAAGTTTGGAGCATATACATGACGTGCCCTTTCAATCAACTCCTGCTGTGGAATACCAGACCAGTTGCCTATTTGTACTTTCATAAAATTTACATTGTCTGTTTCTTCTAGATTCTCTGGTACAGCAGAAAATGTCAGGTTTTCCCTAAGCACTCTGTCCTCTAATTCTGTTATCTTTTTAAACATTTCTTCTTGAGCAGTCTCATATTCAGACAACCTTTTCTTCATTTCAGCGTCTGATTTCTGCAGATTTATCACTTCATCTGAATGTCTGTTTAAAGCTTATTCCAGGTTTCCAGCCTTTTATTTGAGTTGATGTACTCCATGAGTGTTTTGTTTACTTTAATCAGTTCTGAGTACATTTGACTTATTTCTTTCTCTGGGTTACTGGAAGTCATGTCTTACACCAAAGCTGGAGTTTGCACGTTTTTTTTTTTTTGCTGAACAGCTGCAGAATTCTTCCCAGTCAACATTTTCCTCACCTTTTGCAACTGCTTTTCTTTCAGGTTCTCTGAATTTCTTTTTTGCTAGCATCTAGGCAGTGCACTTACTAGCTAGTTGCTGAAATTCACCCAAAAATATAAGTTTACTGGCTCTCTCTTTTGAGTTTCTGTTTTAAACTGGGAGAGGTGAAATTAAACTGTTACCCAGTGTGCAGCCATCTTGGAAGTCAAGCACAGATTAATGTTTACTAATTTCACGGCTCATCCCAGGTGAAATACAAAACATTTCACAAAAAAACAGCAATTTACAGCAATAACAGAGTAGTTCACATTAATTACATAGAAATAGAATATATCTACAAGCCAATAAATATGAAGACTGTAATATATACTTATATGAGATAATAATGTGGCTCACAAGTCAGTAAATGTAATTCTATGAGAACTCTACATAAAAGGCACAGACGTGGAAAGATGAGAGGAACAGCAAGTTTGACAGACATTGAAACTGTCACATGTCTATAAAATAATAGGACTCAGCATTTATGTACGAAAGGATATTTGTCGGTTCTCCCTGTGCGAGTGCTTACTAAAATGTTGACAAAATGATAAGACACACAGGTACAAAATGTACAGATGAATGCATTTCTAGCCTTACATACAGTTTAGTGCCAAATTTGACTGCACAAAGAGCACCCTCACCTAGTGTAAGAAGCTTAAGTCATAGTATATTTCTGTTGTTTTAGAGAAATACGTACAAATTATTACATCTTATGCAATAATTCAATACAGATATATTATGAACATCGGTTACAGTCTCTGTCATGGAAAGAAGTCACATACCCACTCCAATGGTAACCTGAGTACAATTCAACATTTCACACATTTACTGACAAATGCCTGAAAAGTACTGCATTTGGTAAGAATTTATAAGAAATGACAGTCCCTCTGATATTTTTTAAAATTTTCAGAAGAATATTATGGAAAAATTGTAGAAAATAAATCTAATACTGCCAATCTTTCCCTAGGGAATTAAATGTACAAAATGTTGAATTTCCCCCTGCGTGCTACACTCCCACCACTTACAGGAAGATTGGGGTAAAAGGTTTTTTTTGTGCTTATTATGCAATATGTTAATCCTGACATACTCTAGACATGAGCTACATTGTTCAATCTGAAAAGTCAAACGTCCCCTCCAAAGGAAGCAAAGTACAGTACAACATTTCACACTATCACTGTCAAATGCCTGTTAAACCCTGCATTTGATTCCAATGCAAAAAAGGCCATATGGTAGTCCCTCTTGCAGAGTTATTAGATTAACTTTTTCCTTCCCTCTGTTTTGGCCCAGTCCCCTTACTGATGAGAGAAAGCATCTCCTGGTTATGAAGGAACCTTTCATTCCAGTGAGATGAAAGTTCTATGGCTCATTCATTCTAGGCTTGCCAACTGTTTTTTTCCCCGGATTATCCAGAAATCATACTGACAGTTTGGTAGTCCAGAAAACACTGTACAAACTCCTGTATTTTGTTTCAAAAAAGAAACAAAGTGTGTTAAAGCAGTGGATTTACTAAGTTTTTTTATAGAAAAGCATACTAAATTGGCAAAAAAAGGCATCAGGAATGGAAAGAAGAGGGTGTTCCCCATTGGCTGACATTGTGATGATGTCACAAAATGGTTTGGAAGTGGGCAGAAATTGGTGTAGTTACATACTGTGAGGGGGTGTGGCTTTGGTCCGGTTTTAGCCACAATGAAAGGTGGCAACCTTAATTCATTCCCTTGGGTGACTGACATGTAAACTTGTAGTGGCAGCAGTCATCCATGGTTTCTGTACTGCATCTCATATGCCTAAATAACTCAAAGGGTTAGGCATGAAATGGGTCGGTATAATGTACATTCATGCTTCTGTGTGACATAATCAATTGTTTTGTGCCCCCCCCTCAGAGACATCCCAGTGTAATTTCTTGTATTCAGTGTGGATTCAACTACAGACAGTGTTGCCCAGACGCACACTTCACACTCCCTTCCCACACTAACTCTTAACAGGTGCCCATTCTACATATCAAACTGGGGTGTCCTCAGTCATTTTCAGGGTGTCAGTACTCAAAAACCAATGAAGTCAGCTGTTCCTAACTAAACTTTCAAAGAAATGTACCTGGATTCTCAGATAAAAAATACATCTAAGGCTATTATTCTAACCTTAAGGGTTTAAGTGCAGCTCAGTGCGGAGATTGACCACTAACAATTTTAGTTATGTTTACAATGAGAAATGTTAGATTCTCATGGAGATGCACATTTACTTTTGATGTACTGACAACTCAATATAGATATATTCTAGATACGTACTCCCCAACCCTGAAGGGAAGACATACAAATGCATAAAGAGAATGAGTTTCATGCAGAGTGGTAGCCTAGCACATTCTAACAGCTGTAGGCCTATTTTTGTGTTATCACTGCAATGCTATAATTCTGAAAAAGTCTGATATTTCCTACTAAAGTATTAAACAATATAGATACTAAACTTATAAACTACATTTAGGTGGTGCTTTTAGTTGCAGAGGTAGTGGAAAAAGTGCATGCTGAATTTCTGAGTGCCAGTTCATACTTCCCAGCATCTTTTCCCTATATAAACATGTTAAATCTTAGAAACATCACTTTACTAAAGAATAAACAGTTTCTTCCTTTGTTATAAACACAAAATATATTTTATGCATTTACTTACACAATAAAAAGGAAAATGCTTCTTTGCTGTAATCTAAAGATACTAGCAGTAGACTGTAATATTCTAAGAAGAAAATAACCTGAAAGCAAAAACATACACTGGGTCTTTGCCATGTCTTCACTTTGTCTGTAGAAATATCACAAATGCTAGTTTTTGTTTATTCAGTAAACAGACTGTCCCTATAGATTATGCTCCTTCTGAAACAGTAGCTTCCTATGACTATGAAGTAATATAAAAAGACCACATATAAAAGCTCTGATTGTTTCCTCACATGCATACCTACCCACCCCACATGAACTCAAATATATGCACTCTGTCCCTGACAAGCCATATCAATGACTGTTTAACTATGCCAGAGACATGGCCTCATGCTCAGTGCAAAAAGTGCATTGTCATTCCCCCCCTTTGGTAAAAACTCTGTACCCATGAACTACCAACATACACGGCAGTCTACTTAACACCAAATGTGTGATAAGAGACCTTGGGACCCATGTGGACAGTAGTCTCTCCTTTGATAAACACATCACCACAGTAGTCAGGAAATCTTTCTATGTGGCACACCTCATCACAAAAGGGTGCTCATCCAGGAAAAAAAGAGGTCATTGTTCCCCTCTACTCGGCACTTAGACCCATTGTAGAGTACACCGCCCCTTTTGGAATGTACCTCACAAGACATCTGCAGCAGCTGGAAAGGCCACAGAAGTACCTCACAAACAGGATTACTGGCATCAAATAGATGCCCTACACTGACCATCTCAAAAAACTCCAGCTTTACTCTGTAGCATATCGCCTACTCCAAGGAGATCTCTGCCTAACATATAAAGCTATGTTAAACCCAGAGCTGTTGGACATGCTACACCTAAAGAAATACCAATCCCTCTGAGCTACACACTCTAGCGACCTAAGCCTTGTCACCACAATAAACAGGACATGCTGGAGGGACAGTTCCTGTCCCAGAGACTTCCTATACTCTGGAACAAGCTACCTATCTATGTCAAGCAAAGCTCCTCATTAGCACTCTTCCAAGAAAAATCTTGAGGAGTGGATGGGAAACAGGAAATGCACCCCGGGGATCACGTCTGTGGCTCTGCTCGGCAGGGGCACAGGAAATTAACTTTCTTAGATGGTGTAAGCCAGGGAACCTTCTTGGCTAGGCTTACTTAGGTCCTTGGGCAGATAGCCTAGTACCTACCTATGAACTATGATCAAATGGCCACAGTGGCTAGCCACTTTCATTTACTACAGGCTGCCTCCTTGTCCCTGGAGACTACACCCATCTCTGATGTTTGTGGCTAGCTGAAAGAAATAATAGTGACAGTAATATAATCCATCCTATTGCTCTCAAGAGAATGCAATGTCCTCTCCTCAGGTAAATGTAATCTCTCAAATAATCTTACAGTGATGTTTGTATAAATTGTATATGTTACAATTTGTAAAGTAAACTGTTCTAGCAATTAATGTCTGCAACGTTTTTATCCCAAAGACTCCCCAAATTTTGGACATGCCAGATGGACATTCCTGGTCAACAGAAGTAACAAGAAATATCACAGCTTGTTGTTGTCATGCACACATGCAATGCCATTCCATGACAAGAAATACTGAACATCCTGTAAAAGTGATAAATATATTGTCTTTGTGTACACAGACTGCACCTCATTGTGCTTTCTGAATGATCAGATCTCTAAGATTTAGCTCTGATCAAAGTGAAAGAAATGAGTGTTACAGTAAGGTATTTCAACTTGCTCCTCTCAGACTTATGCACTGTCCTTCCCCAACAATCATAATACAATCATTTAACAATGATCAAATAAATATATTATTTTGCCTTCACACAAAGGCTGCATTCATACCCCCCAAAAGTAGCCACTTTCTGACTATGTAGATCTCTGTTGCTTTACTGTGATTAAAGTAAAAAGATACAATAGGCACAGTAATGAAGTCAACTTGCTGTTCTTAGCTACATGTATACACCTATCAAGCAAACCATATTGGCAGCCATTTAGCAGTGATAAATTAATGCTCATTTACTTTCATATACAGTCTTGCCCCCACCTCCCACCACCAGAATACATACAAGATGACTATTTGCCACTTGGATGTTTTCCATTGATTAGCTGGTCTCTTGCCAGAGACAGCATTTGCTGTTAATCACTGAAACCTGAACTCCAACACGCCTTCCCTCTCACACTAAAAATAACCACATTCTGACCATTTCTCCCAAATTTTCATTCATTTTGCTGATCTCTTACAAATATAATGTCCCTTCCAGGCACTCTATCAACAACTGTTAATCAAGTAATGGCTATCTACCTCCCACTCAAGAATTCCCACCATCTTACTGTTTACCCATCACTGTTCTCCAATGTTCATAGGTTCATAGGTAGGTACCAGGCTATCTGCCCAAGGGCATTTATAAGCCTAGCCAGAGTGTGTCAGCTTTTGCCGCCCCATTGATTAATTAACTGTGCCTCTGTCAAGAACAGCCAATGAAGGGATCCCAGGGGTGTATTTTCTGTTACCCATTCACTCGTCAAGGTTTCTCTTGAAGAGTGTCAGTGAGGGGCTCCTGCCTAATGTAGTTAGGAATTTTGTTCTAAAGCATGGGGAGTCTCTGTGACAGGAATCTATCCCTCCAGCATGTTCTATTTATTGTTGTGGTGAGGTTTAGCTCACTAGAGCGAGTGGCTCGCAGTGACTTGCATTTCTTTAGGTGGAGCATGTCCATCAATTCTGAGTTGCACATGGCTTTGTAAGTCAGGCAGAGATCACCTCTGAGTAAGCGATATGCCACTGAGTACAGCTGGAGTTTTTCCAGTCGGGCTGCATAGGACATATGTTTGAGACCAGTAATCCTCTTGGAGAGGTACTTTTGTGGTCTTTCCAACTGTTGGAAGTGTCTTGTGAGGTACATCCCAAACAGGGCATTGTACTCTATTGATGGGTATCTATTCTCCTGCCAGGTAAATTATAATGCAAAATGTGAATTAAAAAAACAAGCAAGCAATACTGTGAGAAATATACATTATAAACATTGCCCACATATTGATCTGAGTTTCTATTAATAATTTACAGAAAAAGGCAGAAAAACATACTGAAGACTGCAACATCTGCTCCACATGACCAGCTCTGACTAGAGATTACCAGGTATGGAAAGACAGTGGTTGTTCTAAGCAAAGGATGAAGTGTTTACCTCACAAAGTAAAAGATTAAGGCTTGGCTAGGCTAGTCATGGCCTATTAGCAAGGCAGTGTTTCCAGACAGAATTTTCATTCATTTTTAAATAATTTGAAGTAATGATTTTATTAGTACATTAGCTGTACTAATGGAACAATTATTCATTGTGTTCTGAGGGTGGGAAAGTGTATTTGATTGTAAAATCATGATTTCCATATAGGTTTTTATATGCTAAGCAAAAGGGAATTAGTGGATTACAAGACTCAACACACTATATCCTACATTAACATCCTAAACATCTAATCATAGAACAGTAAAGTCTAGGTTTCTAATCTCAATAGAAGCTTGTGGTGTACTAACTTGTGTTTATATTTTCTACAGTTACCAGAAAGTAACATGCATATGCACTTTTCCAGTCAAAACAGAATGGTACAAAGAGAATAAACTTACCGAATGACCAGTGGTACACATTCAATGTTGTCCATTTTAGAGGTAAATGGAGATGCAACAGAAGCTTCAGCCTCTGAAAGGGATATGCCAGCATCTGCAGCCTTCAAAGCTCCACAGTCATTAGCTCCATCTCCACACATTCCAACGCAGTACCTAAAAGAAAAAAATAAAAACACAGAGCACCCCTTCAGAACTAGGAAAGACTATCAGAAATTCCATGTCGCATACAATTAACTCTGGTAGTATTTATCCTCCATCTCAGAAAATATATGCTATGTTTAAGACTTACTACAAAAATATTGAAACACAGCGTGCAGATAATACTGCGCCAAAGGTTGTTCTCAGTCATTATGAGTTTGTTCATTTTTCTTTAATCAAACAAATCCTGTTTAACTGAAAGAGTTGAAATTTAAGCATTATCACAGCTATTTTTGAGAAACCGTCATGTGCTTTTTTAGTGAAAGTCTTTTTTTCTCCAGTGTAGTGCAACCATGGAATTGGTATATTTAAGTAAGGGAGTTTATGAGCTTGTTGCATACAAAAATAAATTTTAGCTTTATTAATGTATACAAGTATGCTTTTCTTGATTTAGAAAAAAGTCAACAAAATGCTACTTATATAGTTACTTGAATTAACACAGGGATAGCATAGCAAAATAAAAAAAAAAAACGAATCAGACTACAGTTCAACTATTTTGAAGGAATATACATCTTTCAAGAAAACGAGAGAGACTGAGTTCTATATAATGAGGCAAAACTTAGTTCTCATCTGTATAACAGTGATCTAGTTTTTGTGGTCCACTCCAGTAGATTTATAGGGGTCTATATTAAAAGACCGAAGAGGTGCTTCAGCGAACACCTCTTGGTCGACACATAATGAGTGAATGCACTAAAGCACAAACACTCAAAACAGTGTTTTCTTCCCCTGGGAAAAGAAACCGCTAACACACACATACACACACACACACACACACACACTTTAAAATATAACAAATAAATAAATCTTCCTGCCTTGACTTTACTAATGGGAACTAAGATGGAATAAATGACAAATTTATTAAAACAGATTGGGATAGTATCCTCAATTGCTAAAATGTCTGCTAAAGCAACTACCAATGAATTTAATGATGTTATTGCCTGCATTCCTGAACACATACCAGTGAAACAAATACATAGAAAAATTTAATAAAAAAAATTGTTGGAATCACAAAATTAATAAGATGTACAACAGAAAGAAAGATGTCTAGGTTACATACAATACATAAAACACAAACTTTTCACAGTAAATCTTACACGTTTAAATTAAACTAAAAATCTATTCAACAAACTTTCAGATCACCATCAGAGGTACTGCAGAATAATTCTAACTTTAAAGGGAAAGGAGAGACTCTGCAAACCTATATGTCACATCTTCAGTCTGTCAGTCATTAGAAAAACTGTTCATCAGGATTCAAGCAGGCAAATATAACCTGATTTCCCAAGGTAACCTCCCCTAAATCTGCTAAAGATTTTCAGCCTATTGCTTACAGACTCCCTAGCAAAAAGTGAGAAAAAAACTTCTATAGTCACAAATCCTAGAACAGCTTCTAAAACACAACATTCTCTCCTGATAAAAAAAAAACATGGCTTTAGAACCAAATATAGTATGATCACCACCATGTATTCATTTCCAAATATACACCAATATGGAAAATGGTCTACTAACTACAACCATTTAAAGCCCATCTTAAAGGAGATTCTGAATGCATGGACCACAATTATCCTTGGTCATAAATTATATAAATGTATTTTTTCTGAAGAAGTACGTTCATGGTTGCCTGCACCAGTGGCACAGAGGGACAAAACCCTGATTATGGTCCAGGTACTTTATGGAACTGGCAGGAGGATGGGCACACT